>NC_052489.1:17042364-17221933 GCF_009730915.1 Dioscorea cayenensis subsp. rotundata
GTAACAACTATAAACTTTTTGCGACCAACACATACATCCATTGCAAAAAAACTATTACTATTTGCGACCAACACAAATATTTATCGCAAAAACTATAAGCTTTTGAGACAACCAAATGTTGTCGTCACAAAAACTATAAGCTTTTGCGACAACCAAATGTTGTCATTGCAAAAACTATAAGCGTTTGCGACAACCAAATGTTGTCGTCGCAAAAACTATAAATTCTTGTGAACACTATAAGCTTTTGCGACCATCATATAAAGTCGTTGCTAAAACTATGGGCTTTTGCAACAACCAAATGCTGGCGTCGCGAAAACTATAAGTTTTTTGTGACCAACATAGATACTCGTTGTTAAAACTACGGCCTTTTTACGACAACCAAATACCATCGTTGCAAAAAAACTATATGATGAGCAAATGATTACTATGTTACTTGTATATTAATCATGGAATTCAAACCTAATATTCTATTTGTCCATGTGATAAAAATTATAAAAAAATAATGTATTCTTTTTATTTTTCTTAATATTTTTAGTTTACTTCCAATACATCCAAATCTTTTTGCATGATTAGTAATATATATGATTAATTTTTTTAAGTCATTAATCAGCATGTGTTAAAATGTAATTAATTAATTAATTAAAAAAAGTCAACTCTTGATAACTATGACACTCACTTTTAATAAAAAAAGCCATTAATTAGGTTTTTATAAAAAAATCCATTAAAAGAGCACACACAACTATGATAACTATGACACTCACTTTAATAAAATAGCCATTAATTAGGGTTTTTATAAAAAAACCTAATTAATGGTCCCTCATTATAAAATCCTAACAGTCCATTTTTACCCCCTTGCCATTGTACGTGTCATGTGCATACCAAAATTTATGCTACCTAAGTTGACAAAAAAATTTAAAAAGTTTTAAAATTTTTAATATTATATAATTTTTTTGTAAAAAACCGCTTAACACACTACATTCCACATAAATTCTTCTTTTATTTCTTTGTACATTTCCCAAAAAAACACCAAATTTCTACTTCCAGAAAAAACCAAAATTATTTTATTTTTTAAAATAAACATTTCCCAAAAAAATTATTTTTTTAAATAAATATTTACCAACAAAAATAAAAGCAAATTTCTAGTCCCAGAAAAAAAAACCAAATTTCCAAAAAAACATTTTCAAAATATTTTTTTTCATATTTTTTCATAATCAGACAACTTTAAGATGAAATTATAACTTTGGGAACCGGATTGCAATTGCATAGTTTTCAATTATGCTTTGTCTTGAAACTTTAAACCCTTGCTTTCATGAAATAATGAGTAAAAAATATTTAATTATAACTTTGAGACACTTGCTTTCATGATTTGATAAAGCACTCTAAATTTCTCAATTCATATCTACTTTAAAGTCAGTCACTGTACATTGCTTTGCATCTCCATTTAAGCCTTCTTCTCTTTATTCCTTCCAAGCCTCTAAATGGAGACAAGCTTATTGCCTAAGCTCTTGCTCTCCTTTTAACTATTCATCACAAGATAGAACCCTTCCTGAAGTTAATATATACATGCGCACACACACACATTTATAGCACACACTAATTAAACCTCAAATAATTGTGAGTCATATCAATATAATTATTATTTTATTTAATTAGAGTTCATAATTTTTTTTTCTTAGATGGACAAATATAAGGTTAAGTTTCATTGGTGTGCATGCAATGCTTCATCTTCCTTAGAAAATTTAAAGGCCTTGATTATAATTTGTTTTGTTATGTGTCATGAATCCTTGGATTATAAATTACAAGTTTAATTTAATAATAATGAATAAAAAAAACATATTTGATGACTGTTGATGACTGTTATATATATGTACCAAAAGTTTTCAAGTAAAGTATTAATTAATTTCATGTTTTATGATTAACTTAACACTCACTTTATGTACAAGATATTTAATTTGATGTAGCTTGAAAGCCACAAGTTCCAAGGAAAAAAATTCAACAAGGAACAATCGAAGCCACAATTTTCATTATTATATAAAAAATTCAACTTGAAAGTCTCACTTTCCTTGTGAGAGGTCCGATCAGAATATAACCCATTAAAAAATAAAAAATAAAAAAAACCCTAACAATGAAAACCCTTCTTCTCCATCTCCACCCACTCACCACCACCAACTTTCTCATCCGAAAACCTAATTAATCGTCTCATTCTTCTCATCGTCTTCTCACACTAAAAGTTCATCTCCTCATCGTCTTCTCGCCTTGTCTTCAACGCCGCCGCCTTAAAGCTCTTTGCTGCCCATCTCTCACTCCCCTTACGATCAGGTCAATCCGTGCACACCACCTGTTCGATCAAATGCAGTATAGTGATTAGGGTTTCAATTTTCAAAGCTTTGATTGTACTGCAGGAGCAATCGAAGCTGCTGGAGTTCCGAGGGTTCACCGGCCAGCCGTTATACTCTTTGTGGTTTGGATCGTAGAGTAAGGAGCGAGCAGTGTTCGTCGATGAAGTGAAGTGCGTTGGATGCTTGAAGTGTGCGTTGTCTGCAAGGAAAACGTTCGCCATTGAAGCTGTTTACGGGCAAGCTCGAGTGGCCTCGTAGTGGGGTGATCCAGAGGAGAAGATTCTCGAAGCTATCCAGACGTGGCCAGTGGATTGCATCTTGTATGAATTCTCTCAAACCCTAGCTTTCAATCCGTTGGTGTTTGTTTCCGAAGTTTTCTAGTTGTTTGCTATTTTTTCAACACCCCCATTTCACCTCTCCTGATAGTGTAGAGTCACTATGGGCATGCAATGTGCATGCAATTTAGACATAAGATAGCCTTTAAACAGTCTTATTAATGGTCACCTAATAATGACAAATGCTTTAGTTACTGTTACAATTATTTTTAATTTTTCAGATTGCAGATAACCCCAATCCTTCAATAGCTGCAAAAAATGGTTAAAAGTTTTGTTTAAATAGTCTTGCATGATGCTGGATAGTTAATATTTAATATGTTCTTATCTCTTTCACTGTGTCTTGTATATATATATATATGTACTTTGGTTTCCAAGAGAGAATGCATGGTGATCAGTAAAATGGCTACAAACATACAGAGAAATCATAATCTAATGATACTTTCAATGAAAAAGCACTCACTAGTTCACTAGTTACAACCGAACAATAATCCTGTTTCTCTTTATCGCTTTGTTCGTCCTATCATAAATGGCATAGTGATTTTAGTTAGAAACGTGAATAGATTTTATTGCATTATTTGAAGTACTGTGATGTTATCACTTATATTAAGAGTTCTTTTTCCTGCATCTTTATCATTTATATTACTTTGTCAAAAAACTTGCCTTCCTTTTCTGGTTTTATGGATTCCAGTGTGCTTGTTGTCATGCTAGTGATGATCTTGCCATCTTGGACATGTTTATATTATCTGATAGGAACCGTGTTTATATTATGCACACACAACTTGACCCCTGCTGCTTAGCTTTAACTATTTTTTTATGGTTAATCAACTATTAGTCCCTAGATTTCTTTTTGTTCTCTTTTCATTAGTCCTTTGGACTAGTTTAACTGACTTTTTATTCTCCAAACCAAATTACACAATGAATAAGTATGTATTGGTCCTTCTATTACTTTTGGAAATCTAGGTAAGGGACAATGGATTGTTGGATTGTTCAATAGTTGCATTGAATAGTTTGACTAGATTAGTTGCATTTGGTTGTATGGAATATATAATGCATGCTAGTGATGAAGGCTTGTGATCAGTAAGAGAGGAAATGTAAACTAGTGGTGGAGGAGGGGAGGAAGGATAGTAATGGTTTTAGTGTCTGGATTGAAGTCATGCTTTTGCAATGAGATAGTTAGTCATGGTGCTTGTGTAAATGCCTATATGAGTTCAATGAATGATTTGCAGCTTCAAAAGTGACTGAAATTTCTTGTTCACATCTTTTAGTTTTTGTAACGCTTGCTTAAATGCCAGGATGAATTTTGTATGACACCTATGTAAATGGCAGTATGAATTCAGTGTCATTTTGATGCAAATATATGTTTTTAGTCTCTGGATTAGTTGCAGTATGAATCTGTTTGTTATAATGGCTGTGTAAATGCCGAGATGGGTTTAATGGTTGCCTTTTTGTTGTCAAACCCCGATGTGTGCCTTGTGCCCGAGTTTCTAGTTGGTCAGTTACTGGAATCTCTTGTTCACCTTTTTACTTTGGATGCAAATACATTATATAGTGTCATAGTTTCATTATGAAGCAGTTGTTTTGAAGTGCTTGTGTAAATGCCGATATGATGTCAATGACTGCCTCAAAACTGGTTTTTTATGCCAGAGCCTGTGGTGTTTCTTCAAGTGAGGTAATTGTGTTTTGAATGTTGATCTTAGAAAATATACCGATTTCCATCAGCTCATGGGTGTGTTTGGAGAATAAAAAATTGTAGAAATTCCTTCGTTTTTTTTATAAAAAAGAAAAATTCTTTCCATTTCAAAGCGTCGTCTTTACCTAAACCATTCACTAATTTGCTTTTGTGTTTCACTCCCCTCCACTGCCACCATATTTTAACTATATTTGTCCCCTTCTATATATATATTTATATTGTGAGTGTGTGATAAAATGACTTTTTCTATTTGTTAAGGGTTGGGCCTAGTGCTAGGGTGGCAACGGGTGCTTTGCGTGACGGCCCAACAGGAAATTTTTACACCAAGTGGGTTAATGGGACCGTACGTGGACAATGGTCTCATGCCATCTGGGGGCTCCAAACTCGTGGGCTCGTTGCCTCATACAGGACATGGCTTTCCTTATCCCATGGGCTACACCACCTCCCTTGTTTTGATACTTGTTGTGTGCCACCTCATTTCAACTAGTTAGGTTCAAAGTGAAAAGCATACTCATCCGAATTCATGCATGTGTGGTGTGTTGTTAGTGTAGAGTTTAATGATAGCAAGTGTAGTAAGTAGTGGGCACTGTAGTCACGGGATGGATGAATAGAAAGGATGATAATATTTACATGTGGGTTTTGAAGTAACAAGAAAAAGGACCGACAAATATCCAGAAGATTCGAAGAATAATGATTAATATCTTATAAAATGGGACAAAATTGTTTTTTTTTTCCCTTTTTTTAAGTAATTATATAAGTATAATAATTAGATGTTGGAATTTCAAATATTATCATGATATATCTTTCAAATAAAAATAAGAGGCAAGCGAAACATGGTTCCCGAAAAGAGAAGATTATATGTATATATTAAAAAAACAATTTTATATTAATAATTACGGTAAATTATCTTCTTAGTAATCCAACTATTCATGTACTTTTGTATAACCCATCAAATTATCAAAAAATTTAATTTGATCACTTAACTTAAAAATTATGATCAATTGACTCACTGGTATTTATATTATTAACGGTAAGTTAATATAACATACCACGCCAAATACATTCTGTCAAATCAACACAGAGAAGTTGCTTGGCACACACATTTTACCATGTTTAACAAAAAGAGAAAAGTTCTAATGTAAACATATTTTAGCACATCAGCAAAAAAAAAAGAATCTAGCAGGGACGTGACATCACTAACATGACAAAATGTTTGTGATGTAGCATCCCACACCAATATACTATTACCGTAGTGAGCACTAATAACCCAATTAATCATAATTCTAGATTTGTGTGGCCAAATTAATTTTTTTTAATAATTTAGTGATTCATATAGGAATACATGAATAGTTTGGTGATAAAAAAAATAATTTATTAATTACTTCATGTAAAATGTTTATAGTTAGGTTAAATATCCATGGAAAATTGTTTTTCATTTCGATAGTAACGTCATTAGCATCTAATGGTTTAATGATAGCAAGTGTAGTAAGTAGTGGGCACTGTAGTCATGGGATGGATGAATAGAAAGGATGATGAATTAGAGTGAGATAGAATCAATGGAGTGTAGACTTGATTTGAGGCAGCACTCTTCACTCATTTCGTCCGAACTATTATAACTACTGCTGGTTTTGGTCTACAATAATCTGATGGTTTCCTATTTTAAATATATATATATATATATATTTTAAATATATATCAATGGTTTCCTATTTTTATAGGCAATTGATGATTATAAGTCATTTTTGGAGAATATCCATTCCATGCACAGTGAGAATAAAAACATAATCCCTTCAATGAATTAGCAACTAAGTATAATATCTCGAATTGTAGTGTTTTAGTTATTATTTTGTCTTTAACACTAGCTTTCACATAACAATTGGTTTGAATATCCATATTTGTTTCTTTGTTGCAGGGACACATCACAATTGTTAATTCTTAAGCACTTCACTTGATTGGAACTTGTAGGGATTTATCATTTATAAGGTTAGTTTGTTTTATGTCATTTTTAATTGAAACAAACACTATGAATTCATTGTTTAGACTTCCATATGATGCTAGTATACTAGTAACAAATTTGTTTAGACTTCCATATTAGTCTAATTTGTAAATGTATTTCTTTATATTATTATTATTTTCAATGCATAAAAATTGAACCAACTAAATATGTTATATGTTAATCATATGCTAAAAGTTTTTTTTAATGTTTTTGAATTTTGTAGAAATCAAAATGCCTATTGATAAGTCTTGGATGAGTCTTTCTACCAGATCATGTATAGAATATTATAATGGGGTGGAAAATTTTCTTGAGTATGCATTTCATCATGTGAAAGATGAAGACATGAAAATTAATTGTCCTTGTGTGGACTGTTGCAATAGATATCGATTAACTAAAGAAGAAGTACACATCCATTTATTATACAGAGGAATCATGCGGAGTTATACTTTTTGGTATTTACATGGTGAAGAAGATAGCGGGGATGAAGATAGTGATAGAGTACCTTGTGATGAGGAATTACGTGAAATGGAAATGGAAAAGGTTGATGATATGATTGATATGATACATGATGTTTATCCCCATGTGGCAGATGGCATTGAACAAAGTAGTAATGAACCTCAAGAGCCCAATGAAGATGCACAAAAATTTTTCAAATTATTAGATGATGCTAAACAACCATTATTTCCTGGTTGTGATAAGTATTCCATCTTGTCTTTTGTGGTGAAATTAATGCATATCAAGTGCATGAATTCTTGGAGCAATAATTCATTTGACATGTTGCTAACCTTGTTTAAGGATGCATTTCCCATGTGTAAAACAATGCGAAATTCAAACTATGAAGCAAAGAAAATGGTAAGTGATCTTGGTCTACATTATGAGAAAATTGATGCATGCCGAATGACCAGACTATCTCACTACAAGCGAACATTCGATGCAATCCAGGTGTCGAGCTTTTGTAGGCCTTTCAAGATGGAAAACCGAGATAAAGGTGGTGCAACCCAAAGAAAAAGAATTGCTAATAAAGTATTAAGGTATTTTTCCAATTACACCAAGATTTACAAAGAATTTTTATGTCTTCATGCACTAAAAGATACGAGATGGCATAGTGAAAGCGCGATAAATGATGGGGTCCTTCGTCCATCCGGCCAGATGCGATTCTTGGAGAAGTTTTGATAATATTTATAATGAATTTGCTTTTGGAGCCTCGAAAATGTAAGGCTTTGGTTTAGCTACGTGATGGATTCAATCCTTTTGGAAACATGACTATTTTCATAGTAGCATTTGGCCAATAATTTTGTTTCCATATAGTCTTCCACCATGGATGTGCATGAAAGAGTCATTTTCATTTGTAACTTTTGATCTAATACCCGTGGCCTAAAGGGCCTGACGAGATTGATGATGTTTATATGAGGCCAATGATTGATGAATTGAAGGATTTGTGGGAGCATGGGGTGATACATATGATGCTTCAATGAAAGCAAATTTTCAAATGAAAGCGGCACTACCGTGGACTCATAAATGACTTTCTGTATGGTTATGTTTCTAGTTGAGTACTCAAGGAAAGCTATCATGTCCTTGTTCCAATACATGTCTATTATCAATTAAGAAATGGTTCCAAAACTTGTTACATGGGTCATCACGATTTTTACCGATAAATCATAAATGGCGTGAACAAACCTCTGATTTGATGGTAAAAGAGGGAAGAGGCTCCACCGATCGGTTAAATGGCGATGATGTCCTGATCAACTCCCGTCGTCTACGAAGCAAATAGTGTTTGGGAAAGCGAGAGAGAGGCAAAAGCTTCCTCGGCAAGAATCGAGCATAATTGAGAAAAAACGATAGTATTCTTTACTCTACCCTATTGGCATAAGCAAAAGTTGTGGCATAATTTGGATGTGATGCATATTAAGAAAAACATTTTTCGACAACATTATTGGTACACTTATGAATATTGATGGTAAACAAAAGGATACATTGAAGACTTCAGTTAGACTTACAAGAGATGGGTATCGCATGACGTATTACATCCAAAAAGGATTAATGGCAAGATGGTATTACCCGAGGCTTAGCTATATGCTATCGAACGATGAGAAAAGAGCCTTCAGCGTCGATGGTTGCAACAAATCAAGTTTCTGATGGTTACCGACAAAATTTATCAAGATGTGTAAATGTGAAAGATGGTATTTTTGGAATGAGATCACATGATTGTCATGTGTTCTTGGAGAGATTACTTCCATTAGCTCGAAATGCGGGATTTATTACCTACGTGTTGTTTCTCGATGCCTTAGCGTAATTAAGCATATTTTTAAAGTTTTGTGCTCTAAAATTTTAAAAAGCGGAAGATTTGGATCGGCAACAAGTGGAAATTGCATTAACACTTTTGTAAGTTGGATTTCCACCTTCATTTTTGATATAATGGCACATCTTCCAATTCACTTAGCTTGGGAGGCTAAAAGTTGGTGGCCACTGTGAATCACGATGGATGTATTCCGTTGAAAGATATATATGCCCACAAAACTTCTCATGACTTGCATAAATCAAATTAATTTAGATTTATAACTAGTGCTTTTTGTTAGATATATGCACAAAAGTAAAGGGGTATGTTCGTAACAAATCACGACTGAGGGATCCATTCATGAAGGATATATAGCTGGAGGAATGTTTGACATTTTGTCTCGACACTTTGCATGGTATTGAAACAAAGTTTAATCGTCCGTAGTCTAAAATTATGACGGCGATTCACTATCTAGAAATACCTCATCCTTCCAAATTTTTGTATGTTTGGGCAACCTTTGGAAGGCAAATATGCAAGAGTTGAGTAATGATTTTACTAAAGTGCGGCTATTTTTCTACATCCTCCAAAATTGTGAAGATGTTCAATCATTTATTAGGTAATGTAACTTCATTTTTGTATGCATATTTATAATATGTTATTAATCAAATTAATTTTGAAAATTTTTGTATGATTTTTATAGTGAACATAAGAACATCCTCTCCCGAAAAAAGGAGTTAGAAATATTGATAACATTCACAAATGTGAATTCTCTTCCCGGTTTCACAAAGCGAGTAAGTTAATTATTTTCTTGTAATATTTGTTCCCTAATTCCATAGATCGAAAATTCATTAAAATTTTTAATGTACAATATACTACATGATTGGTGATGCATATAATGAAAATGATGAAGGAATAGATATAAATATGCTTGCTTTGCAGGGGTCTGAACGAAGAGTAATTTGCTATCCAGGGCTACAATATCAATGGGTTTCGTTTCCACAGAGACCGAGATGAAAACACTCAAAATTGTGGCGTTATGGTTAAAGGCGAGAAGAAAATGAAGGAGTTGTCATATTATGGAATAATATTGGATATAATTGAACTTCGTTATATAGGAGGAACAAAGTTACATTATTTAGATGTAGCGTGGTATGATACTTCTCGGAAGGTATTGGTTATAGAAAAGATGCGTTATGGGATTGTTAGTGTCGACACGGCACGAAAACTACATACATGAACCATTTGTTTTAGGCGTCTCAAGTGACTCGAGGTTTACTATATTAAAGGATTGAAAGATCTTACATGGAGCTCTTGCGCGAGATAAAAACCAAGAAATCTTTATGAAATTCAGGAAAATGAAGAAGAGCCATATCAAGAAGAATATGTTGCTTACTGATGTATGTGAATCACATTCAAAAAGATGATTTTGAAGATATAGATTGGAATAAGCATGGAGTTGAAGATATGATAGTGGAGTAATTGAAGCTTTTCACATATTTATTATATACCTTTTAACATTTTTCATTTTGGTGAGTCATTTTACCTATTTTGTATTTATTACTTTGATCTTGATCTTGTTATGTTAGCATTAATTAGTATAATTTCTGAATTATCATTTATGTTATTCTCTCTTTTTTCCCTTTTATTTTCATGTTTGTATCAAGAATTAATATTTGTTTTCTTTTTTATAGGATTATATTGAAGATGGCAAGGAAAGGAAAAGCACGAGTTAGAAATTATTCAAATTCAGAAACACAAAATAATCAAACGCCAAACCAAGTTGATGATGAAAATGTTGAAATTAATCTTGACTGTTCATTGCCATCATCTACTCGAGCTTCAAATGAAATATGTTCTTCTTCAGCACCTCCAAATAAAAGACATAGAAAAGGTAATGAAATAATATTTTTAATTTATATACTTTATCTATTGAACTCTAAATATTTTTAAATTCATGGATGACTTTGTTGAAAAGTTAATGTGAGAGGAAAGGCTAAAGGTGTCAAGTCAGGAGAAGGAATTGAAGTTGAGATATATGACAACAGGTAAAATATACCATCTTGTAACTACTCATGAATAAATTGTTGATTTAATCTTTTTATGGCCTAAATTATTTTCTATGGTTTACAAAATATCTTGTCATAGTTTTGTAACTTCTATGATTTAGACATCTTAATGTACTTGAATTATGTTTTTCACAAATATACGTGAGATTATAACACCAAAAAGCCATTAGTGAAATACATGTTCTCTTCCATCAAAAATTAGCGAGTCCATGGACATCTTATTACGAATATCCGAAATCGAGCTAGATACTCTTTTTTGCTCGATATTTGGCCGTGGGGTTCTCACATAATGAACTAGAAGAAGAAGTGAAAAAAAGCATTTGAGAATTCGATTAAATGTCAATACTACGATTGGATGTTGCGTATAAAGGAAACCAATTTTTGAGAAGCATGAAAAGCTGAGAAGATGGGTACAAACACCCACCTTCTTTCATTCCTTCTAATGTGTGGAAAGAAATGGTAGACAAATGGATGGGAGATAATTGGCGGGTTTAATATTTTTATATATATATATATATATAAATTGTCTTAGGTTTTTAATTCTATTAAGAGTAAGTAAAATTCTAATATTGTTGGTATGTATGCGACACAAAAAGTGATAAGAATAAAATTAATCGATCACAATCTCAAATCATTCATACTACTGGCGGAGTTTCAATGGCCAAAGCATAGGAGTGATATGGTAACTAATATTTGTGTTTAACTATTTAATATTTTCTAATGGATACATATTTTTATGCCTTTCAAATTGATCATTTTTATTACCTTAGGTTAAAGAGGCAGGAGTGGAGCTAGGCCCAATTGATTGCTTTAAAAATTCCACACTAAAAAGGATGGAGAGAGTTGGAGCTCTTGAGAAAGCAAAAGATCTATGGGTATAAATGTATCGTTTAAGTCTTAATATTGTAATGAGTGTTTATAATTATATTTTTCAATGTCGGGATCAAATGGATAATATTAGGTCAAGCTGCCTAGCGTCTGAAGGTTCAATAGTGAATGAATGGGAAATATATCACAATGTTACAGGAGAGCCTAGTCATGGTCGTGTTCTTGGATTAGGTATGTGTATTCAAGGGAAAGATGTGTATGGTAGTAGTTCCTTCTCAAACATGTAGCAAAAAGATGCAAAAGAAATTCAAAAGATGAAGGAAAAAGAATGGGAGGACCGTTTCAAGCAAATGGAGTCTACAATTGATAAATTGCAACAACAAGTACCCGTTATGGTTCAAGCGGTGTTGCAAAGTTTGGGATTATCTAATATACAATTAGCTACACAGGTATAATAATATAATTTAATGTTTTTTTAATTATTGTCTTTATATGATTTTTTTAGATTGTTGTTAATGTAATGTATTATTTATATGTTATTTTTAATTTATTATCTCACATTCTCTTTCCACTTATGTTATCTTATTCATTTTTCCTTTAATACTATTATGTTTATAGTATATACAAACTCCTATAGTTAATTATCTCATCACTAATATTATTTAATACTCATACCAAAACCTATATGCATCTTAGGCTTTTAATGCAAAATTTTTCATTTTTAATAGTGTACTATTGAATTTTAAAATGTTTGCATGTATTATGTTTATGTGTAGGGAGGTGGTAATGATCTTAGGGATGTCATAGCTAATTCTCAAGAAAATGTAAGAGATGTTCATCATGGAAATGTTAATGAAAAAGATGGCAATAGAGAATAGCTTGGAGGAAGATTCCGAAAAAGATGATGATGACAATGAAAATGAAGAGAGTGTGAAAATGACGATGATGATGATGATGATGATTGAAGATTTAAATGTTTTTGAGATGTTTCCAATTCTTATTGGATTTCATTTTTTTCAAACTTTTATTGAGTTAATGTTTTGTAAAAGTCTATAACACTTAATTCTTCACACTTATTTAGTTTTATGTTTTGAACTTTTATTATGTCATTGTTTTGTAAAATCTTATAATACTTAATTTTGTTAGACATGAATCGATATTAACCTATTATTAGGTTCATATGTTAAATTGAGTCAATATTGTGGTAAAATGAGCTTGTTGTGTATATGCTTGTTGTTATATAATTTAAATTATATTATAATATAGGATTTTGAATTAATTAGGTGCATGCTATCCATTTTTCCATATAGCATTTGCGACGACTTGGTCACAAAAAGTTTTATTTGGATGGACACGAGAAAATATTCATTTGCGATCAACACGATTGGTCATAAATAACACTTATTTGCGACAACACAAAAGTTAGTCGCAAATAATAAGTTGTTACCACGACAATACTTTTTCGCGACGGCTTAATCTTTGTTGCAAATAATACCTTTTCTTGACGGCGTACTCTTTGTTGCAAATAATATCTTTTTGTGACGATCAATATGTCATCATGCAAATAACACTAATTAGCGACAAATATTTGGCGTTGCAAAAATATTTACGTCGCCTTTAATTACATCGCATTATTAATTATATTTTAAATTTTTTGCGACAGCTTTTTATTGTCTCAAAAACTAGTTTTTGCGGAGGTTGGTTGCAATAACTACCTTTGCGATGGAAGCGAGATCTGACGACATGCGACGGCGATATGTCGTCAGAAAAAAACCTTTGTGAGGACATTTAAGTGTTTGCAACGGTAACTGGTCATAGCAAAAAGTAGTTTTTCTTGTAGCAAGAGCTACTATTACTTCCCCTAGACCAGTCACTTTGTCTAGCCTAATAAAAGGTAGGTTTTAAAACAAAAGTAAGAAAATAACAAATGAGAAAACTATGAACAAATGGACTAAGGCTGACCACATAAGCACATTAAGAAAGCGAGTAATAATGAAAGAGCGAGGTCCCCGGAGAGGCTCTCACCCAGGGACTACTAAAGCTAGAAGGATGATAGAAGTACATAGGAAATGGTGGTTTTGGGCCGAGAGATATCCTAAAGTAGGTCACCCCGATGGTCACGACGATAACCCCTAATCCTATACAAGTATTGGCTCGGAATCTTTTTCGACCAAATCCTCTTACAATTGCATTACAACCAAGAAAATCCATGAATCCCTTCCAAGCTAGGTAAGTCTAGCACTAGCGATAGTCATGCACCAAGTACAATTTAGATGTTGAATCACAAAGTTCTCATACAAAATAATACATCAAAGAACACCAAGCTTGAACCACAAAACAAACCAAATGCACTAGAAGTAAATCACAACATCCATACAAGCAGTTTCATCCCAAGGTTCACCGAATGCCCGGTAACCTTGGGAGTCTAGTTCAACATAAATAAAAGAGAGATCTCAAGATACATATGCAATATGAGCAATGAAACTCCCTTGAAATGTTGACAAGAAGGTGGTATGAGGACTTATCGGATCCACGTAAACAAAACTCCTTGATGTTCTCCATTATAGTACTCCTATTTTTCCCCTTGGATTTGCCCCTCAAATTTACCTTCTCCAGCCTCCTTTAAGCCCCTAGGTGATGATGGTAGAGAAAGGATGGCCAAAGACCCCTTTAATAATGCCCTAACCCTCTTTTTAAAATGTTCTTGGGTTAGCTTTCACGCACTTTCTTCACCGGCGTGAAGGAGGCGTCGAGATTTCAGACTCGCCAAAAATTCATGAAGTGCTATAGTAAAAGCTGCATTCTTCATCCAGCTTCTAGCGTCTTTACTGTGTCCATAGAACCAATTAACGAAACCCGAGACTTTGCACGCTTTCTCGAGTTCTTCATGCTATAGTACTTGGGCTCTAAAACGCCATTTTCAGTGTCATTTTCCTTCTCTTTTGCATTGTCGAGCTTACCTGGGCATCCTCATGACCTGTAACACAAATAAGACCAACTAAACCACACAAATGGCAAAAAATCATCGATCTATACATAAATAGAACAACAAAAATACATTATAAAATACACACATTTAGGGTGTTTATCATGCACAATGTTCATGTATTTTATATCAATTTGAACACTCAATTGGCATGTATTAGAACCATATTGTGGAATTCGATTCTAATTATAGTGTGTTGTGCATTAACGAGCTTTAGGGCGATTAGCTTAATAAAAGAGAGAGAGCCAAAAGGAAGTATTTCGGACCTAAAATGATGTAGTTATAGCTATCTCGGCATCATTAGAACAAGGACAAAGAGCAAACTGGGTGGCTTATAGGCAGTCGATAGTAGTCCTTACTGCTATCGATCAATTCTAAAAAGACCCTTATGAATGCATATGCCCGTAGGGGGATTCAGAGCCAATTCAAAGGTCTTTATGGGTAAGGCTTCACGCTCATAAGGATGCGCACAAAGACCAATAAAAGGAGCTACGATCACAACATACGCCCGTAAGGGCGATTTACAAGTGCGTAGATGTGAAGCTTATAGTTGCAACATAAATAGAAGACCTTCCGGGCAAGGCTTACGATCAGTAAGTCATCCCGTAAAAGCTTCAGCGACCATCTACTCCCAGGCTCCCCATACGGCCTAGCCCTTATGCCCGTAAGTAGCCCATAAGCAGTTGGGTATAAATAGAACTTATGAGGATTTTTAAGAAAAATCTATATTCTATTCTTTTATTATTTGGAAGCAATTCTTGAAGGTGAGGTTGAGGAAGATAAAGGGTGAATCTCTAATACCTAGGAAGAAATTTCAAGTGGGATTCATCTCTACATTTAAGGGGATTGAAGATCGTAGCCATCAAGTTCATCTTGGTAGTGTGCGTGGAAGCTACTTCGGTGATTCTTCATCCTAGGTATTGAAAAGGGGGTTTTCATGGATCTCATATTTTCCTCTATTCTTTGTATCTTGAATGCTTGCTCTCATAGTTAAACTCTAGGGTTTATAATTTTTGACTTTGGTTGTTGGATCTTTGATTCTTTTAATTGATTTTTATTTGCAATCATATCTATTTGAGTCTAATTGTGTGATTGAATGCTTGATTGCTAACGAGGTGAAAGCCCTAGTTATCATACCTTATATTGTTACTTGACAAGAAGAAATTCCCACCTACCATAGACTTGGCATAATTCGAGAGGATATTGGGTACATCTCGGTTAAAAGTATCTAGCGGACTTTGTCTCCCACAATCCTTTCGAGTGGATTGATGATAAGTGCTTGTGTATAAGTAATACAAAGTATTCTTTTCTTACATTGAGCATTACTTTTCTCGATTTTATCACTTATGCATATGTATTTGGGTTCTTTTTGTGCATTCGGGGTTGTGGGGAGACAAGTGTGGAAGAAAGGAACCAAAAGTAGATCGTGGATGCAATTTTTTGATGAAGTCCTTGGATTAAATAAAGCGTGAAGACACAAGTTGTGCTTAAAGACATTTGGGTGTGTGCTAACCTCCATTATACTCAATAGAATACACAAATTGGAGGGGCACAAAGGCAGCCACACTCATGTGTTCTGACTTGTGCAATACTAGCAAGATCTTCTTCAATGTGATTTAGTTGAAGGCGCATACGCGATCTACCGCATGGATGTGTGACCATTCATATGGCCTTGATGAGAAGTGTGGATTCGGGAGTATTTTTTGGCGAGTCTATGCAAACAAATCAATGTAGCGAATTCTTTCGTTCATAGCTCGCAGGAAATAGAATTATGCAAATTCACACGGGCGTGTGGAAATTCCAGCCCCGATAAATATTGTGATTTAAGATGTTTTGAAGAATCCTTTTCCCATCTTTTGCCTACCTTTGGATGCGCTCGCGGCTAGGGTTTGGAGAGGCTTTGGCTAGGTCTTTGGAGCGGTTCCTGCTAGCCCTTCAACGTCGTGTTCCTTTGGAAGAGAGTTATTAGGGGAGCTTTTCAAATCGACTCGATTTGGTGAGGTGTGCTCTAGGCTTGACAAGGGAACCTTTGGAAGACAAGGCGACTCCATGAGACCATCGATACGAGACTACGAGGGGTTTTATCTATGGGTAGCATGCTTTTACTTTCGATTTCATTATTGATTGCGTATTGCTCTATGGAGAGCTAAACCCTAGTGGGTTCTTAGACTTGTAAACCCTAGGATGATTTTTGTTTCATTGACTTTTTATTATGTGTCTTTAAATTGATGTATTAATTGAGTTCCCAACCTTGAAAGCTTGTTGAATTGATTTTTCCCTTAGAGTGACACTAGGGTTTGGGAATCTATATTGGTAATCCTTGTGAATGAGTGACACTTCATTAGGATTAGAAAAAGCTAGGTTGGAGAGGGTCGAGAGGTAGAGGAACGTCCTCTTTTCTTCCGGTGTGATTCATCCTACCTCCACGCTCCAAGAGTTCTTTGCGGTCACAATAGAGCCGAAGTGCTAAGAGACACACTCACTCGAGGCTCGGTTGCGCAAGTAATAGAGTGAAAGTGTTGAAGTAATCCCTAGTGATCGGGCTTAATTGTGACTAGGGGTCTTTCGCTCGGACCAAAGGGTTAGATCTATATTAGGGAATAGGGTTTATCACTTGGAGTCCATAGAGCTTTAGGGCTTGCTTGTGAGGGGATAAATGAAGGTTTTGTAAGGGAAGGTTGTTGACCAACCCTTGCTTGGATCCAAGATTGTATGCAAGGTATTGTTTATATATAAAATAATATAACGCATGTCCTAATAAAATTCAATGTCCTAATGGAAATCAAATCCCAATTTAATTTAAATTCTAATATATCCTAATCATATATATATATTTAGAATTAAAAGTCATAATGTTAATCTTGATTGATTATTAGGTTATCTTGGACATAATCTTAATCTTAATTGATTATTAGGTTATCTTGGACTAAAATGCAAATCCCAAGGCAAATTACAAAATTGACCCTGAGATCATATCTCGAGGCAAAATCCAAATTACAAAATTACACTTCATAACACATATCTCGAGCGCAATCTCAAATCTTAGGATAGCCAAACACATCCGAGGCAATCCTAAATTTCATATACCTCGAGAAACGAGATCTAGAGGCCACTAGAGGAATACAAATCGAGGCACCCCTCAACACATATACCGAGGCAAATTGGGTTAATTGATTTTTAATAAAAATAAAAATAAAAATAAAAATTTTAAAATTAATTATTTTTAAATTTTTAAAAATTTAAAAATTAATAAAATAATAATAATAAAAATAAAAATTTTTAAATTTTATTAATTAAATTAAAAATAATATAAAAATAAAATTTTAAATTAAAAATTTTTAAATTATATTAAATTTAAAAATTATTCAAAATTTGAAATTAAAACATAGGATTTGGGATGATAAAAATAGGATCACGCTCAAATTTAAATTAAACCAAAAATTTGAGCACTGATTAGAAAATTAAACCAAAATCGAGTTTTTGCTCCCTAATTAGAAATTTAAATTAAGAAAATTAATTGAATATTCAAATTTTTGAAATTTAAAAATAAAAATAGATTTGATTTGATTTAATCCAGTATGATTCTACGGGGGATTCGATGTTGAAGAGTAAGAACAGTAGAGCTTTTTAAAAGAGGGAGATTTGAAGACAGTAGACCCATCTACGAAAGGAAAAAGCTATAAAGGTTTTTATCTCTTCCCCCATGTTACCATATATATAAATATATATATAATATATACAAAAAGAAAGAGAAGAATTCCCAGTGTTGATGCAATGCCGCTGTCTTTATCAAGGAGATCGAAGACATGGTTGAATCGGTGAAATAATGCTGCAAGCAACCATGTTCGTGTGACTTGTCAGCTCTCTACTCGCGGCCCCGATGCTCGCCGCGCTGACTACGTTGCCACCGTCGTTACTTGCTCGCCGCCACTCGCTTGTCAAGAGTCGCGGACATGGTTGAATAGGTCGAAATAATACCGCCAACCATGTCCGGTACCCAGCCGCTTCTCACCGCTGTCAGTCCGATGCTCGCCTCGCCTTTTAACATCAATGATTCTCATCATTTACTGCCTATGGATGCCTTGTTTGGCAGAACAAGTGTTTCGATGACTTATCATCACCAGTCAATGAGAGCAGCCTTTGACCATTAAGTTGAGACAAACATGCATGCTCTTCTCAGAGTATCAACATTTGTTTTGTTTGCTATCTTCATGAAATATGAGAAAATCATTGCGCCATAGTTGATGGTTCAAGCAATTATTTCCGGGAGTAAGTAACGATTTCTTCCTGGCCAGCAAAAAAGAACTTTCCCAAGAAATTAGAAATACATGAGCAAATATGGAAGGAGAGGTCCAAATCGACGCCAGCAACTGGTTTCCACTTCTTCAAAGTACACAACAGTTGATCAATTTTGGGTGCATCAATCAAAGAAGCCTTTCTTTATGTCCACCATACAAAAGAACTCCATTTGCCTGGTCTTACACTCCTAGAATAGGATGATTTTAAATAATGTGCTACAGTTGGTTTTATAACAACCCCATTACTTCGTTGTACTGCTAATGTACAAGGGAAGTGAGTGATCATCTACTTGAGAAGAAGTGAATTTGCAAGCACATACTCCGGCAATACCAAAAAAATTAAAAACTCAATGTGAGCACCATGGTGCCCTCTAATGTCTCATAAAAATACGAACTTTTGTCACCATTTAGCATTGCTGAATTTTTTTTAGGTGCTACTTTACATATGAAAATTGTGAATGTTGAACGTTTGAATGATAACCTGATGTGTTCTTATTTAAGTACCAATAAACAAATTCAAACTAAACAGAATGGAGGTCATTATATGCATGCACATATGCAAAATGCATAAAAAAATAATTAAAAAAAGGGGGATTCATCACATACATGAATACATGCATAATATAAAGAAAATTCATGCATGAGATAAAAATTTAAGAAGTATGCTATGGTGTCGTGAAAGGGCTGGGCCCAATAAAAACATTGAATACGTGCATAAAAATAAATAAATAAATATATATATAAAATAAATGAGTAAAAAAAGAAAGCACATGGGCCCACCATAAAAAAAAACCCACATGCGAGTGAATGAGAAGCATGCATATTCACATACATGTTTAAAAACAAAAAATAATAATAATAAAAAGAAGTGCCCACTGTGAGGAAATATGCATGGGAAGATATAAAAAAAAAAAAAGAGATTATTATATGCATGCACATGTGTATGGCAATGTATATATATAATAAGGAAAAATGATGATGATGCTAATGATGATGATGATAAGTAATATGATTCACTTACTGCTATACGAGCTTGGATAAAAACTGTGGCTCTTAATCTCCTACAGGTGTGGATGAGAGGGAGCCGTCAACCATATCGTTCGAGCTTAAGTCCCAGTCACACAAAAGATTAGCTCAAATCCATTTAAACCCAATAAATGGCGGCTAAGCTGAATGGTATTTTGCAAAAGGAGCTGATAAATTCAAAAACATGATGATAAAAGAATAGATAAATAAATAATAACAAATAATAATAATAATAATAATAATAATAATAATAATAATAAATAAAAGGATGGGAAATGATAGCGTGCATCTTATGGAATTGTTGAGAATAACATCATGCAAACAAATAAAAATAATAATAAAATAAAAAAAAAATAAAAAAATAAAAGAATGAAATGTTGCATTACAGTGAATTAAGTGTGATGGGATGAGATACCTTAAATGTGTCATGCATGCATATGAGCATTCAAGCATGCAGACATGCATAATAAAATATTTTTTTTGAAAAATCATGCATGTTCATGACTTAAAGAGGTGGGCCACCATTAAAAATAAATATATATATATAAAGCATGCTTACGTGCATAAAAAAAATTAATTAATTAATTAATTTAAAAAAAGAGAGGCATGCATAGTATACGTGCATGAAATTTAAAAATAAAAATAAAAAAATGAGAAAGCATACCCACGTGCATGAGATAAAAAATAAGAAATATATATATATATATATATATATATATATTTTAAAAAAAAAAAGAAGAGAAAGAGTATGGGTTCTACCACGCAAGAGATATACTTAGAGCTCTCTTAAGAAATAATGAGATACATGTATGCACATATATAAATTCAAAAAAATACATAGCTCACCATAAGAGAGACAATATGAGTATGGATATATATCAAGTGTGGTATTTGAACAATATTTCTTTCGATCCAAAGCAACACCATAGGTTAGTCAACGATTAAAGCTCATGTCCCAAAGACAATGATGAATTTCAAAGTGATAACAAGATGCATATCACATACAACAGCTAGCCAAATATGCAATGCAGTAATAAGGCACAGGCAACGATGACTTATTTATTTCAAAATGGTAGCAAAAATTTTGAAACGGCAATAAGGTACGCAATGCGGTGGTAAGGCACAGGCAGCACCAATGATATAATATATATATATATAAGTGATGTAATAAATATGTTTATATAATAAAGTAGCAAAGTTTATAATTCGCAAATCTTCTTGCCTTTACTTGTAATTTTGCCCTTAATCGGAGGTTCCCAAGATACTAATCTGGTGTAATTAATAATAGAGGCTTGCCTCTATTAGAAATGGAAGAACCCACAAAACAAATATGATATTTGTGCTTCGATGTATCATCTGGTGTCTTCTTCATAGACATGATGCCAGACGCGTATTTTTTATCCTACAAATTCTGGCATGCCCGGTAGGACTCCATTTCTCTTCCCATTTTTTGAGGCAAAAGTACAAGTAAAGGCATTGTTCCTACATCCTATGAAAGAAATCTAATAATGTTTCTTTTTATTGCAGGAAAAGAAGAAGAAATGGCACTCAAGAACTCAACTATCTCTAGAAGTCCGAAACTCACGATTTTCCTTGGCGAAGGAACCGAGGTTCAATTGCCCAACTGCACTTTCAACACTGGAACTGCAGGAGCTGAGTTGACTTTTGGCACGATATCTGAGTCGGTACAATTCGTAAGGAGATCTGCACCTTCGGAGGAGAACTTAACAGTCCCGCGCTTCCATCAAAAGGTCGTCGCCCTAATGTGATTGTTCCTACGACTGGCGTGGACGTTGCTGTCAGGGAGTCACCAAGAGTATCTGCATTCAAAAGTCTATCTCACCCCAAAAGGGTAATGAATGATGATGATGATGATGATGATGATGATGATGATGATGAACCCGCCTTTACCATTACAGTAAAAGGATGAGAAAGCAGAATTTTCCAGCCATCTGATGAAGACACACTAAAGAAGAAAAGTGTGTTTTCAAGGCTCACACAAAGGAAAGTCAAAATTCCAAAACAAAGGCTGGATTTTGTGTCGTTCCAAGGACACAAGAATGATCAAATGAGTACCTTCAACAACTCATTTAAACCTCTTAACATGGTGAAGAAAAACGCAACCACTGCAGACCTGCGTCCCCAACTGAGTGAAAACAAGGTTGGTAGACCTCCAAAATCCTATCACAAGAATTCATTTGGTCAGAACCTGTACAAGATTTACACAGCATCAAGGAAACTGCAGTCAGAGAAGATAAGACCAAAAGAATTTTATCAAAAGAAGAAGCAATTGATTTCAACAGCGCAGAAGACGGTGTTTGACCGTTTAACCCCTGCAAGAAATCAATCCAAGGTTTCCCGCTCTAAATTTCAATGGAGGAGGAAAATGAAAGATAAAGAAATGTCTGATGCATTTATGGGAGTACACACTTGTCGGATGGTTACTGAAGCAAGAGGAGATCCTGCACCCGAACAAGAATAACCAGGACCTGTTACAAGATCACGTAGAAGAGCTGCAGACTCCCTGAATAGAAAGAAGGTTCCAGTCATGTGCCACCACATGAGGAGCAAGGGATAGGGACTAGCCTTCCACCGCTCCATGTACCAAGAAAACACAAAGAAGTACAACCGCTAAATGATGATGAAGAGGATGAACCTGTCTTTGTTCCTCAAAAGGGACACCGTGATACTGAATATCAAAGACTCAATGACAACATGGCAATGTTGATGGGTAAATGTTACAAATGCAGAAACAAATTAAAATCCTCATGGAAAATCGGCCCGAACAAGCAGAATGATTGAGGAGTCCAACCCGAAGGCTGAAAGAAGCCCTGAGTCCAGTTGAGCAACGGTTTCCTACGGAGAATGTGCAGAGGTCGAGAAGTCCAACACCTCATCCAAAGGAAACCTTCGGGCCAGTGGAACATGGAGGAACCTCTTATGCTCCCATTCAGGAACAATCAGCTGTAATGACTTGAGAAGAGATACAGCGAATGGTAGTTGCTGAATTAAATCAAGCCAAGGGAATTGAGATAAGGGCAGATGGAGACAAGCCCTATCCTAGCAACCATGATCTGGTGCCCTACCCCAAGGGATATAATGTTCCTAAATTCAAGCAATTTACTGGGATTGGCAATCCTGACCAACATTTGGCTCATTTTGTGATGGCTTGTGGAGATACAAGTGCGAAACCGTCACTTCTCCTCAGACAGTTCTTTACAAGTCTCGAAGGAGTAGCATTTGAATGGTATGCAAATCTACAACCTGAGTCGATTCAAACATGACAATAGTTAAAAGATGCATTTTGAGTACGGTTTGGGGCATAAGTGACAAAATCACAATTGCTGACCTCGCAACCACTCGTCAAAATAAAGATAAAAAAGTAGTCGATTACATTATGAAATGGAGGAACTTGAGCATTAAATGTGAACAACCACTTGATCAGCAGCAGGCAGTGGGTTTACAACTTGGAAACATTGATAGTTGGATGTCACCTTTTCTAAGTACATCTGACATCACTACATTCCAAGACTTAATCTCACATGCTAAGAAATTAGAAAGAACCAACCCGAAGATGTTGTCCAATTTCCAGACCCCCTCAAGGAATGATAGAGACAAATCCAAGAAGACAGAAGGCGTTAAGTATACTATTACAACCTTCAATGTTGAGAAAGAGAAAAGCATGGCGGAGCCCCATAAGCCAGAACAAGCTAAGGCACCTAACTTAGGTAGCGCTGGCAATGAGTCAAGAACAATTCCTTCCTTGAAGGATAGGATGAATAAGAAGTATTCCTTCAGAAGAGATAAGGTACATAAAATTTTTAAAGATGCTGTGAGAGAAGGGTTGCAGCTCCCCGAATGCAAAAGGCCTGAAGAGTAAAGCAAGACAGACCATCCCAATTACTGTCCATATCATAGGGTGTTGGGACATACAATAGAAGATTGTTATGTTTTCAAGAACTGGGTTGAGCGACAATACCAAGAGAGCAAAATCACACTCTCAAAGAATATCTTGTCCGAGCAACCAGCTGAACATACACGCTATGTGACTGCCCTAAACCCAGAGGAGTCATCTCAAAGGGAAGTCACGATGGCTGGTAACAAAGTGATATTTACATTGACAGAAGATGACAAACCTTGTGTTGTTCCAGAAGAGTTATGGGAAGTATTTATATCCAAAAGATCAATAAAGATGTTGAAGAAGTTGACTGAACTGCCAGGGATCATTTGGAAATGCTCTCAACAACCTCATAAAGGTCACCAGACAAAATAGTTAAAGAAGAAGAACAAGAAAAGAAAGCAAAAGCATGAACAATCAAAGCGCAAGAAATCCATTATTGAGGAGTATATAGAGACTCTTGAAGAATATGAGCAAAAGGGAAAGAGTTCTGATTACCCTCAGAGATTATTTTCCCGAAGAAGTCAAAGAATTACTCGGGAAATTAACTGAGAAAATTGAAAATGAAGAATATGTGCAAGTGGAGACTTGCAGGGTTATTTCAGGAGGGGAACCTCTATATAACCCAGAAGATGATGACGAATATGATAGCTTCTCTGAGCTAGAAAAGTCATATGATCGTTACAACCGGCTCTATGTCAGTAAGAAGCAGAGAAAGAAGATAGCATTCAGGGAGAGACTAAAGAAGGTGAACGGCAAGCTCTTGGAGCCCTACCCACAAGTAAAGTCCAAAGAACCATATTATACCCCGAAGACCCCAAAATATAAGTTCTTGAGGAAAGTCATGCCTGCTGAAGACATCCTTGTTTTCATTCAAAGGGTGAAAGATGAGTCAGGTAATAGGCTGTGGCAGTTACATATTGAAGATGCTGAGTAGGATGAAACTGGGACATATCCTCCAGAATCATCAAGACAAAATTTTGTCTCAGAAGTTGTGGATTCTCCAGCCCCTACCAAAGCAACAAATCCTAAAGAAAGATTTATGAAAAAAGATAAAAGGAAAGAGCTCTTTGATCAAGCTATAGAAAATGGACTGGATTTTCCAAAACCCAAAAAGCGGCGAGTGATGCATCTTGATAGTGATCCAAACTACTGCCAATATCACCGGCTTGCAGGACACACCATAGAAGAATGTCAAGCTTTCAAAAATGGTTGCAAGGACAGGTTTCTCTAAAAAATTTGACGGTCATAGAGGATTACTTTGAAAAAAGAGGTGAATGTTATGCCATAGTTGCTCATGATGATTCAGAAGATGAGCTGAACTTCCCTGAGGAGGAAGATGAGGTATCACAACAGGTACATCAGATGCAGCTTAGAACTGGGAAGACAATTCAACCAAGACAGGTTCCCAGTTCAAATATCCGAGATAAAGGGAAGATGATTGACGAAAAGAATGTCTCCCCCAAAAAACCCTCAAAAAAGCTAAACTACAACATTTTGGCACATTTGAAGAAAGTCCCAGCACTCCTTAGTATGTACGATGCATTGATGATGTCAGCAGAAGTCAGGGAGTCTTTAATATATGCCCTACAAAATCCTGAGGAGTAACAAGCATATTTTGCTGAGGTTAACTTGAAAGAAGCCTTGTATGCATCCCATGCATCTTTAGTGTCCTTCACAGATGAAGATTTACTACTTGGGACTATGGCACACAATAGACCGCTATATGTGACAGGGTTTTGTGATGGTGTAAAGATCAACCGGGTTTTGATTGATCTAGGGACTTCTTTGAATTTAATGACCCTCAACACTCTTCGAGCATTGGCTCTTGAAATATGCCACTTATCTCCGGAGAAGATCATTATCCAAGGTTTTAATCAGCATAGCCAAAAGGCATTGGGATCGATCACTCTCCCTCTTAAATTTGGAAAAATATCATCTAACGTAAAATTCCATGTAATTGACACTGATGCTTCCTATAAAGCCCTCTTAGGAAGGTCATGGATTCACGAAAACCAGCTGGCTCCTTCAATACTACATCAACGCGCAAAGTATTTGGTGGATGGGGAAGAGTTCAGAATTGATAGAGAGATCCAACTCTTTGGCATCCATGAAATACACTATGAGGATGCGAGGTATTATCTTAACACATCCAAATCAACCAAAGATGGCAAATTGTCATACCCAGAAGAAGAGTCTCTGATCAAGATAGCCAAAACTACTCCTGTGCTCCAGAAAAGAGAACTTGCGCCACCTCACTTTGGTAGTGACACTGAGTCATCAGAAGATGAGAGTGATTCAGATATACACCAAAGTAAGGGTCAAGTTGAAAGATCTACTGAAGAAAATGCATTGTACATTACGAGGATTCTTGATGGGCTATACAAATCGATGGATGACTTGAATGTAAATACAGTTGAGCATCTAAAGACATTTTATGTGCCAGCTTGACATGAAAAGGAAAGAAGTATTTTCTTTTATAAGGACAAAAGCAAAAACATCTTGAATGATGATATCATAAATATAGAAGAAATAGAAGATGATGAATCTCAACCCATAAACTTCCCAAGTCATTACCCCAATAAGCTCAGGACAATAGTTGAGAGATTTGGGAGCAAAATCAAGTGGTCAAGGAGGTCATATTAGGGCTTTCATCGATTGTGGTATCCTGCAGAGATAGACAAGAAAGGAATAGGCCATTCTGAGTTTTCCAGGCACTTGTGTTACATGGTAACATTGTAGGAGGAGGAAGAGGAAATAAAGATGAAGAATGCACCACTCGAACTAGAAGACGGGGCAAGCAACAATTGATGAGTTGGTTGAAATCGACTTGGGAAGTGATGATGACCCAAGGCCGACTTTCCTAAGTGCACAACTATCAAAAGAAGAAAAAGCATCATTCAAGGCTCTCATGAAGGAGCATATTGACTACTTTGCTTGGAACTATAATGAAATGCCAGGGTTAGATGATGAGGTAGCTGTTCATAGACTGGCCATTGATCCTAATGCTACTCCAGTTAAACAGGCACCGAGGAAGATGAAGATTGATCTGGAAGAAAAGGTGATAGAAGAGACAAAGAAGCCAATTGAAGCAAATTTTATCAGAGAAGAGAAATACCCTGATTGGATAGCTAGCATAGTTCCTGTGAAAAAGAAGAATGGGCGAATATGGATATGTGTAGACTTCAGGGACCTGAATAAGGTGTGTCCCAAGGATGATTTTCCCCTCCCAGTTATGGAGATCATGGTCGACAACACCTCATGGTACGAGATGTTCTCTTTTATGGATGGGTATTCTGGATACAATCAAATTAAAATACATCTGAATGATCAGAAGAATACTGCTTTCCGAATGCCTATAGGCATCTATTGTTATAGAGTAATGTCGTTTGGACTGAAGAATGCAGGAGCAACATATCAAAGGGCTATGACTAGAATATTTGATGATTTAATTCACAAGGTTGTCGAATGCTATGTGGATGATCTTATGGTTAAAACAAATTCCAAAGACAAGCATCTTGATGATTTGAGAATAGTTTTCACACGCCTGAGAAAATACAAGTTGAAAATGAATCCCATGAAGTGTGCTTTTGGAGTCCTCTATGGGAAATTCTTAGGTTTCATCGTGAGGCATCGAGGAATAGAGATAGATCCCTCTAAGATAAAGGCAATCCTAGAAATGCCTCCTCCTAAGACACTAAAGCAGCTACGCTCATTCCAAGGGCGTTTAGCATATATCAGGAGATTTATCTCCAACCTCTCTGGAACATGCAAGCCCTTATCTAAACTGGTTAAGAAAAATGCTCCTTTCAAATGGGATGATGAATGTCAGAGAGCATTTGAAGATATTAAACGGTACTTGCTAAATCCACCAGTACTGGCAGCCCCGATTCATGGAAAGCCTCTGATCTTATATACCGCCGCATTGGAAGGATTTTTGGGAGCTATGTTGGCCCAGAATAATGAAGAAGGCAAAGAAAATGCGTTATATTACCTTAGCAGGATGTTGGTAGGAGCGGAAAGTAAATACACGCCAATTGAAAAACATTACCTAGCTTTGGTATTTGCAGTAAAAAAGTTGAGACACTACTTGCTAGCATATAAAGTAATACTTATATCAAAAATAGATCCACTCAAATACCTTATGACGAGGCCGTTACTTACAAGAAGACTGGCAAAATGGGCATTGATTATGATGGAATTTGACATAACATATACTCCACAGAAGGCTATTAAAGGGCAAGCGCTGACAGACTTTCTAGCAGCACATCCTCTCCCCAATAATTCACCACTTAATCTTGATCTTCCTGACGAAGAGAAACTAATGGTGGAAGAAGCAAGGTGACGGCTATACTTTGATGGAACGTCATCTATATAACCGGCACTTATGTTCCAAATTCCATAAATTAAAGCTGGGATAGGACTCGTGTTCATCACGCTGGAAGGGGGGATCCTCAGATATGCTCTCTCCCTCACAGAGCCCTGTACAAACAATGAATCAGAATATGAAGCTCTCATAGCTGGTTTAGAACTAGTAATCAAAATGGGAATCCAAAACATATACATATTTGGAGACTCACAACTCATTATCAAGCAAGTCAAAGGAGACTACAAGATATACAAACCTGAACTTCTTAAGTATTATAAGAAGGTCAAAAATCTAATGAAGAAAATTCCCCAAATGCAGTTGAGGAGGAATTCAAGATCAAAAAATGGAGAAGCTGATTTTTTGGCGAAAGTAGCAAAGGAGCTGGCGAATCCAAATTATGAAGTAATCCATATAACCATAAGAAATAGAAGACCCATTAGTATGATCCCTGACGAAGTCAAAAGAGAAAGTGTTGGGGGCAATGCGGGAGTCTTCACTCTCGAAATGCCAAAGGAAGATTGGAGACAACCGTTCATGGAATATTTGAAATATGATAAACTCGCTGAGGATAAATCAAAAGGTCTTCAGATAAAGCGAAGGGCCCTAAGATTCACCCTCATAAATGATATATTGTACCGCAGGTCATATGATCAATTACTCCTGCAGTACCTCTCATATGAAGAAGCCCAAGAAGTTATGCATGATGTGCATTCTGGGATATGTGGTGCGCACCAATCCGGACCCAAGATGTGACTCAAGATCAAGCGCTTGGGGTATTACTGGCCAACCATGGTTAGAGATTGCATCAATTATGGTAGAAAATGTCATCTATGTCAGATACATGGAGACTTTATTCATCAACATCCAAATCCTTTACACCCCACAGCCTCTTCATGGTCCTTTGAGATATGGGGAACGGATGTAATCGGTCCTATTGAACCACCATCATCTTTGGGACATCGGTTCATATTGGCTGCAACAGATTACTTTTCGAGATGGGCAGAAGCAATCCCGCTGAGAGAAGTCAAGACTGAGAATATCCTCAAATTCTTTAGGGAAAACTTCTTATATAGATTTGGGACTGCAAGAAGAATTATTTCAGGTAATGGTCCCGCTTTCAGAAGCTTTAAGGTCGGGAGATTCGCATAGCATCATAAAATAGATTGGAGATATATCTCC
Organism: Dioscorea cayenensis subsp. rotundata; assembly: GCF_009730915.1. Taxonomy (NCBI): domain Eukaryota; kingdom Viridiplantae; phylum Streptophyta; class Magnoliopsida; order Dioscoreales; family Dioscoreaceae; genus Dioscorea; species Dioscorea cayenensis. Next base: position 17,071,650 of record NC_052489.1, read on the forward strand.
ATCTATAACGCTAGAGCAAATGGATTGGCAGAAGCATTCAGCAAAACCATCTCAAAGCTGTTGAAGAAAGCAGTGTCTAAAAACAAGAGAGATTGGCATGAAAGACTCCCAGAGATGCTATAGGCATATCACACTACATATAGGACTCCGACACAGTGCACGCCATATTCTTTGTTGTTTGGAACTGAAGCGGTTTTATCTCTCGAAATCCAAATACCCTTCCTGAGAATGGCATTGCAAAATGAAATTTCTAATGAAGATAATGTTCGGCTCCCCTTGGATGAGTTGGACTCTCTTGATGAAAAAAGATTAGGGGTGTAACAAAATCTCAAAGTCTATAAAGCACAAATGTCTCAAGCATACAACAAGATGGCTCATTTTCAGACTTTTATCAAATGAGAGATGGTCCTTATCCTCAGAAGACCCATCATCACCAACAAAAAGGCCGGGGGCAAATTCAAAGCAAATTGAGAAGGCCCTTATGTTGTGGAGATCATCTACGAAGGAGGCGCATATCAACTTATCGATGCCAATGGAGTAAGACTGATGCCACCCATTAACGGCCGTTTCCAGAAGAAGTATTATGTCTAATGTAAAAATGTTTGCCTATGACGGAACGTCTAGTCTCTCATAAAGGTAGACTACTCATGTACAATTAAATGTATTTCTCGAGGTAAAACATTTATTTTCATGCATTTATGTACTAAAATCATTTTTGTACTAAAAATTCGTTCAATGAAATAAGAAGACATGTGTTTGTCTGTGAAGCACAGTTAAGAGTGCTTCTTGAGGCAAATGCATTGGTTCCTATGTTTCTAAAAAGGAAAAAAAAACAAAAAAAAACAAAAAAAAAATAAAAAACTAAAAAAAACTAAAAAACAAAACAAAACAAAAAAAAAGTCAAATAAAAAAAACCAACAACTTATGTATGTTAAAATGTTGAAAGTTGGAAATTTCTTTGATGATGTTGCTCCAATCAAGGTCTTCATCGGGTGACCAAATTATCTTTGATTGCCCTGAAATTTCTTTCAAATCATAAATACATGTTTCGTCTTCAATCTCAATGGTTGAAATTTGATTTGAAGATTACATGATTTATAGAAGAGAGTAGGACCGTGGGTCATGATGCAGGACACCATTTCTCTATGCTCAATGTTGATCAATGTGTTAATCGGACTATGCCAGAAACTCGGATCGGTCTGAAATTATCAAGTCCACCAATTATCAAATAAAGTCACAAATAAAACATGAAATTCATTGATGATTGTCATCACACCATATTCAAATTCTAGCTCAAGATCAGATAGTCAAAAGAGCTTCAATTCTTATGAAATTTTTTCTATATGATCAAGGTTTTCTGATCTTGAATATGGACGGTGATGATTGAATTCTAAGTTCATATGATTATCATAAAAAATTCGGCAATCTAGAGACAGAATATGCCTAAATTCCTACCCAGCTACCTCATCATCAAGTCAAGCATCACCATATCAAATCATATTCAATTTTAGTGAAAACTTTTACAGTCATTTATAAGGTCCTTATCTCTAAGATGAACGGTGGAGATGGGATTTTAAACTCATTTTATTATCATAAAAATTTGGGTTAAAAAAAACATGCTTGTCAGGTGGATGAATGGCTTATAAAATCATTCCAAATTTGGCTGAAAATATTGACAAATACAAGGCCCTCATTCAAAACAAAACAAAACAAGAAAAAATCAATCATGATTTCAATTCTCCAAGTATTCTGTTAAAAACAAAGATGCATGAGAAAAGAAAAAAAAGCTAAGGCTTATTCAAATCAAATGTCCATGATCAATGTTTTAAAATCAATTGCTAAAGCATAAACAAATTAGAAAAATATGGCATGATTCAAATCATATAATGACTTAGTGCCTGTTTGGCTACAAAATAAAAAAATATGGCATAATTTTATTATGCAGGAAATGCAAGTGATTATTACAGAAATTGTGTCATATTTTATTTTTACAGAATGAGTGTTGGGTAACAAAATAAAAAAAAATTACGGAGACTGGGCGATCGACGAATGGACCACCGGTGGATCGGTGGCCGGTCATCGGAGGTCAGCCGAACCACCGGTGGCAGGTTGTTGGAGGCCCGCCGGTAAACGGCCGAATCGCCGGAGGTCGGCTTGGCCACTGGTGGACAGCCGGCGTGTCACCGGAGGTCTGTCGGACCGACGGTCGGTCGTCGGAGGTCGGCCGGACAACCGGTGGACAGCCGGTGTCTCACCGGAGATGGGTTGGAGTGGGGGCCGGTTGCCGGAGACTGCCAGTCGCCGGAGGTCGGCCGGACCGCCGGCCGGTTGCCGGAGGCTGGCAGGACTGTCGGTAGGCCCATGGATGGTGTCTGGATGGAAAGGAAGAGAGAGATTTTTTACAATAAGAAAATATTCCACTCTTAGTGGAATATTTTTTTATGCCATAATACCTATATTATGCCATAATTTTATACTTTAAAATAAGTACCCAAACCGCCAATATGGCATAATTCTCAGAAAATATTAAATTATGTCATCTTGTACGGATTATGGCATAATTTCTGGCTATCCAAACTTGAATTAGGAATAAAATATGTTTATAGACCTATTAGAAAAAATATTTGCCATGTTGAAACCCCAAAGAAAGAGAATGTATGACATAGTATATGGTAAATAAAAAATAAATAAATAAGAATAATAAAAAAAAGTTTTTGGAAAAATTATGGAATGTTTGAGGATATTTGCATAAAAAATGTTAAAAGAATAAAAAAAGAGGGAGGTTTTATTGCAAAATCTATGGATAAAAGTGAAGAAAAAAGAATGATATTTGAGGATGTATATATGCAAAAATTATGAAAATATGTGAAAATATGAGAGCTAGAGGGTTTTATTTGCAAAAAAATGAAAAGTAAGAAAATATGGAAGTTTGGAGGGTTATTTGCAAATATTGAAGAAGTGTGGAAAAAAAGGAAAGTTAGAGGGGCTAGTTGCATAAAAATTATGAAAATATGTGGAAATATGAAAGTTGGAGGGTTTAATTGCAAGAAACCATGAAAAATATGAAAATATGAAAGTTTGGGAGTTATTTGCAAATTTTGAAGAAAAAAAAAAAAGGGGGTTAGAGGGCCTGGTGGCATAGATTTTTAAATTTATAGGAGTTCAAAGGATTAATATGCAAAAATGACATGAGGGCAATACCTTGTGATGGATTAGGAAGAGCTTCTTCAATCTCCATATTTTCCTCTACTCCAATGTTGTCTTCCATCCCAACATCGTCGCCGACTCGAATGTTCTCTCCGACGCCGATACTTAAACCTTGTGCGTTTACTTGATCTAGATATAAGACGTCATCAAGTTCATTAAAGGTGCATAAATGAAAGAGAAGAAAGAAAGAGATATTTCTTACCATCATGGGAGCTCACTTGCATCTCTAGATCTAATGGGGGAAACATCATCAATTCTTGGAGGACTTTGAGTAGCCCTAACATTGTCTAAAGGGGTCTCACGAATTTGTATGTCTATATTGGAAATAGACTTTCAAAATTTGGACTTTGAGTCGAATAAAAAGTATAAAATTACAAAATTAGACTTTGAGTCAAAATTTGGACTTCAAGTCAAATAAAAAGTGTGAAATTACAAAGTTTGACTTTGAGTCAAAGTTTGGACTTGGAGTCGAATAAAAAGTGTGAAATTACAAAATTTGAGTATGAGTCAAAATTTGGACTTTGAGTCAAATAAAAAAAGTGTGAAATTATAATGTTTAAGTAAAAAAAAAATTAATTTAAACAAAAAATTTCAGGGAAAAAAGAGAAAACAATAATAATTATTAAAAAAATTGAATTTTTTTGAAAATCGGAAAAAGAAAATTCGGAATTTTGAAGAGAAAAAAATCGGTGATTAAAAAAATAAAATTAAAAAAATAAAAAAAATAGAAAAGAAGAAAGAAAAAGAGGAAAGAAAAGAGAAAGGTCGTAAAAGGAAAAGAAAAAAAAGTTGATTTTTCTTTTAAAAAAACTAATAATAGAAAAATGAATAAACAAATAAGAGAATAAATGAAGTTGGCATACCTTCAGTTCTTCGCCGCTTTGATGGGGTAACTGAGTCCTTGAAGCGCTCCCATTTCTCAAACAATGACTCTAACTCAATCTGCACAAATGACGATATCCCATTGCGAAGCTTGGCCGATTTCCCCGGAGGAAAGCATCTAGCAAGGAAAGCTTCGACCATCTCATTCCAAGTCGTGATGGAGGCCTTGGGCAAAGAATATAGCCACTGCTTGGCTCTTCCCTTGAGAGAAAATGGGAAAACCCTCAATCTAATAGCATCATCCGATACATCGTTAATCTTCAGCATATCACAAACTTCCAAGAAGTTCTCTATATGGTTGTTTAGGTCCTCAGCGGCCAAACCATTGAACTGCGCTGATTGTTGAATCATTTGGATTAATGCTAGCTTCAGCTCAAAATTCAGAGCTGTAATTGGGTGTCGTACAATGATCAATTATATGCCCAAAACTGAGGGTCTAGCATAATCAGAAAGTGTCATCTGTTACTCATTCTGTTCTACAATATTATCTGACCCTTCAATTTCTATTTCAGCTTGATTAGATGGTTCTTACACAGGTTCTTTTCCCCTTCTTCTGAGTGTATGTTCAAGTTTAGGATCTCCTACAATCAATATCGAAGGGTTCCCTCGGGTCATAACCTGGAGCTGCACCCAAAGAAAGAAAACAAATCAGAACGATGATAGAAAAAGAAGATGTGAAATAGAATGAATGAATGAATAGCTAAGAAAATAAAGTGCAAAGTATTTCTAAATGCCTACTCCCCGGCAACGGCGCCAAAAACTTGACAACGCCCCTTGCATATGTCCCGCAAGTGATCGGGTTTGTCGAAGTAATAAATCCCAGATGAATGGGTATCATATCCACAGGGAGTAGGGAATAAAAACACTTGAATTGTTTCTTAACTAAGAGAAAAGTGAATAATAGTTGTGTGACAAGATGTAATGTAACAAAAGTAAAAGAGACAAGAAAAAGAGCACAAGTAAAGTGAAGGTAAGGCAATCGATATAAATGGGGTACCAAGACATTGTTCCGCCTAGGACAATCGTTTCAAGTGCAAAACCCTCTATTATGCTTTCTAACCAATGCATTAATGAGTCATAGAGATCCTTCAATACATGGTCCCAAATCTAAGGTCAACCATGCCTAACTATATACATGTCTCGGAGAAGAAATTGAACAATCTCTCAACCTCGCACTCGTATAGAATCGCAATGAAATCTAGGGATTCCAAGTCATAAATCCTCTTCCTAGATGTAGACCTAACCTTTTGGTCCAAGTGGAAGGCCCCTAGTCACAATTAAGCCCTAAGTGCTAAAATCACTTCAACGCTTCACTCCGTTGCCTTTGCAACTAAACCCCAGCGGAAGGTCATCCCTTAGCCTATTCACTCTACTATTACCGCAAAGAACTTGAGGAAATGGAGGTAGGATAAATCGCACCGGAGGGAAAAGGGGATGCTCCAGTACCTCTCGACTCACTCTCTCAACCCTCTCCAATCTTGCTTTGTCTAACTCTCGTGGTGTGTCACTCACTCAAAAGGGTTACCAAGGTGAACTCTCAACCCTAGTGTCACTCTAAGGGAGTATTCAATCGATCAAGTATTCAAGATTGGAACTCAAATAAAACATCAATTAATGGAAGCATAATAACAAGGTTTAATGAAACAAATACATCCTAGAGTTCACAAATCCAAGTACCCACTAGGGGGTTTAGCTCTCCATGGAGCTAGTTACAATCAATGAAATTGAATGTAAAAACAAGCAGTCCATAGAAAACCCCCTTGATAGTCATGACGATGGTCTTGTGGAGAAGCCTCTACTCGTCAAAGGGTCCCTTTGTCCGGCCTACGATATACCTCGCCGGATCGGTGCCGACGAAAGCTCTCCCATTAACCTTCTTCCAACTGGAGCACGATGTTAGAGCCGTAGAACCTCTCCCAATCCCTAGCCAATACCTCTCCAAACCCTAGCCCCCGCCTTCTCTCAAGTTGGGGAAAAGATGGAGAAAAGAATCCTGAAATCAGGGTTGAAATAGGCCTTAAATAGGGCTGGAAACGGGAATCCACACGCCCCTGTGGATTCACCACACGGCCCGTGGAATTAATGCAAGGGCTTATGGAATTTCCACACGCCCATGTGGATTCTCTGCAAATCACTTTTCTCGGCCGGCAGTGAACAGTATCTACTACAATGAATTACTATAGTGTTTGCTACAGTACCAGTCTGAAATACTCCCGAATCCATGTTCTCATCGAGGTAACGTAAACGGGCACATGTTTATGTCGTAGATCGCTTTGCTCTTTCAATAGACGGCTACATTGGTGGAGATCTTGCTATACATGCACAAGCCATTGTGCTAACTTGAATACAAGGAGGTTGGCACACATTCTCGCATCTTAAACCCAACTTATGTCTTCGCGTTTCATCCTTCTCAATTTCCTCCAAATGGTGCATTCACGATCTACATTGGCTTCTTTCTCTAACATTCGACTTCACAACCCTATATGCATGAAAGTAATATAAATGCACCAATATTAGCGCTAAAACCTGATAAAATTAATGCTCATCATAAGGAAAGAACACTTCGCATTCTTATCACATAAGCACTTATCATATATTAATTATGTTCTCCAACAATATGTTTGTAGCTCCTTTTTTTTATTGAAAATAATGGATGACTTCTTTTTCCTATTTGTCTTGAAGTTAATTTATTTTTAATCATATAATTTGTTTATAACCAAGGAACTTAAATTTAAAAAAAATTAATTATTTTAGTTTCCTACAATAGCTTAATATCACAATATGTTTTGTATTTAATAATTTTTGAAACTAATATATCAAATTCATTTGAATCACTTACATCTTAAGGAGTTTTTCTCTTAATCAACTTGATTTATTATTTACCCTGTAAATGTTTTAATAATAAAAATAACAATATTTATATCTTCGAACAACTTAATAACTCATTGTATTTTTTATTTAAAATTTATAACTAATATATCTTTTAAGCCCCGAACCCATTCACTCATGGCAGCAGACCGACTTCACATATATAACTTAAGAATAACAATAAAACTAGTTTACAACTGTTAGAGTTAGGCTCTATGATTGGTATCATTTGACATGTGTCCATGGTGATGCAGCAAAAGATGATGATGTGGAAAGATGACATGGCATTGGATAAGTATCATCCTGAAAGCAAGAGCTATATTTGGAGGTGCTACTTAAGGCAAGTAGGTTGTAATTTAAAGAGCAGGAAATCAAAGGTTAAATTAAGACACTTGTATATTTGGTAAGAAAATCAATAAAGCAACCACTTGGAAGTAAAGAATGTGAAAACCAAACTTGGATGAATAAAGATCAAGTTAAAAAAGATCATGGAGACTAAACTTGGATGACTTGGAGATTAAGTTTAGTGAAAGATTTCAAAATCATTTGAAGATTCCTTGAAGACTATATTTGTCATGATGGAGATGTGCCATGTGCGGTGCGACCATTGAGAGGGTAGTTCTGATAGGACTTGAGGAATCGAGCTAATTGCTAGTATGTCGAGATCGGGAGGATTTGACTACATCGCCTCAGACTTGGACGCAGTCTAGAAGACTGGAGGTGTTTGTAGGTCACATTGTAATGGAAGCTGTGTGACACACCCCTTGCGTGTGTGTACCGCAAGCGCACGGGTTGCTGAAGTAATAAAGTACCCCGGTGAGTGGGTAGTCATATCCATAGGGAATAGTGCTTAGAAACACAAGAATTGCTATTTAACTATAGTGAAAACGATTGAGGAGTTGTGTGAACAATATCATTGCAAATAAAAGTAAAGAAAAGAAAAGAGGCACAATAGGGATAAGGAAAGGAAATCGATAGAGAGATGGGCACCCAGACATTGCTCACCCTAGGATTATTATTTCAAGTGCAAGACTAATCATTATGTCTCCTAACTGATGCTTAATGAGTAGTGGACGTCCGAATAGACACAGTACCAAACCTAAGGTCAATCGTAACTAACCCTACACTATGCCCCGGTGGAATGGGATACTCTCGATACCTCACACTGTGTGTGGTTACATGAAGCTCTGGGGACTCCAAGTGGTAAACCCTATTCCCTAAAATAGATCGAACCCTTAGGTCTAGGAGAAAGACCCCTAGTCACGATTAAGCCCCAGCACTAAGGATTACTTCAACACTTCACTCTGTTGGTTGCACAACTAAGCCCTAGTGGAGTTTACCTCTTAGCACTTTACTCTATCATGACCGCAAAGAACTCTTGGAACGTGGAGGTAGGATAAACCACATTGGAAGGGAAAGGGGACGTTCCGCTACCTCTCGACTCATCCTTTCGACCCTCTCCAATCTTGCTTTGTCTAATCCTAATGGAGTGCCACTCATCCACAAGGATTACTAAGATGGATTCTCAACCCTAGTGTCACTCTAAGGACAAATCAATACAACAAGTATTCAAGGATGGAACTCAACTAAAACATCAATTAAAGAAGCATAATAAAGGTCAATGAAACAAAATCATCCTAGGGTTTACAAGTCCAAGCACCCACTAGGGGTTTAGGTCTCCATGGAGCAATATACAGTCAACAATGAAACCAATAGTGAAAATATGCAATCCATAGATAAAACCCCCTTATAGTCCGCCAAGAAGCATGTCTTACAAATTCCTATAGCCATAGCAAGCCTTACAAATTCCTGGACATATATAATAATATGGAAATACATTTCAAGAATGTAACATGAGATTTACAGATAATACATCCTGAACAAGTTCCTATACAACATGATAATAAAGTTTAACAAGGTGTTACAGATAACAAGAAAATCATAATAGGTACACAAAATTGACTAGTGGATCCAAAGTCCTTACATATGCAACCATGAACACACCAAATAAACATATATGAGAGAAATGAAAGATGCAAACACAAAAGTCCGCCAAGAAGCATGTCTTGTGACATTACTACTAAGCACGAAAGTCTGGTGAGAGGAGTGAGTAACAAATTCACTCAATTAGTGGAATGGCATAGTTCTAAAATATCTTAAAAGGTTTAACAATTATCCAAGTATAAAATATCTTGAAGTAGTCTTAAAATAATTTTCACATCATACTTTAAATCAAAATAAGGTAGATACAATTAGATTTTTATGAAAACTAGTATGTTATTATGTATATGCCAAGCTTTTCCAAAGGGGATTACTGCTTACACACTTTCTAGTAAGTAACTTCAAATGAAAAAGTCATTTCAATAACCCAAAAAATTCACTTGAATAAAACATACTTCAAAACATGAGGGAAATAATTTTCATTCTATCCAATGGTCTAGGAAACCGTCTGGTCCTAACCGTAGTCACGACTAGGTCTGGAGTAGTCAAGGCCTTCATATCCTTGACATTGGCCCACCGAGGCCCCGTGTAGTGACCTTGGGTTCTCGGTGTATTACTCCATCAAGACTTCTCCACTCCAACTGAAAAAGGGTATTATAAATGGGACCCCCTATGCAGCCTCTATAAGCCAGATTATGGAGACTCCTTCCCACTCCAGTAGGTTGGGGCTAAAGCCCCCGGTCACTAACACACCCCTTGTGTGTGTGTACCGCAAGTGTACGGGTTGTCGAAGTAATAAAGTACCATGGTGAGTGGGTAGTCGTATCCATAGGGAATAGTGCTCAGAAGCACAAGTATTGCTATTTAACTTTAGTGAAGATGATTTAAGAGTGGTGTGAACAATATCAACTTAAATGAAATAAAGTAAAGAAGAAATAGATGCAATAGAATAATAGGAGAGGTAATCGATAGAAAATAGGGCACCCGGACATTGCTCACCCTAGGGCTATTGTTTCAAGTGCAAGACCAATCATTATATCTCCTAACTGATGTCTAATGAGTCGTGGAAATCCTAAGACACACGGTCCCAAACTTAAGGTCAACCGTGACTAACCCTCATACTATGCCCCTGCGGAAAGGGATACTCTCGACGCTTCACACTGTGTGGAGTTGCATGAAGATTTAGGGTCTCCAAGTGATAAACCCTATTCTCTAATATAGATGTAACCCTTTGGTCTAGGCGAAAGACCTTTAGTCACAATTAAGCCTCAGTACTAAGGATTATTTCAACACTTCACTTTGTTACTCGCGCAACTAAGCCCCAGTGGAGTTTGTCTCTTAGCACTTCACTCTATTGTGACCGCAAAGAACTCTTGGAACGTGGAGGTAGGATAAATCACATCGGAAGGGAAAGGAGACGCTCTACTACCTCTTGACTCACCCTCTCGACGCTCTCCAACCTAGCTTTGTCTAACCCTCATGGTGTATCACTCACCCACAAGGATTATCAAGATAGATTCTTAACCCTAGTGTCACTCTAAGGGAAAATCAATTCAACAAGCATTCAAGGTTAGAACTCAATTAAAAACATAAATTAAAGAAACATAATGAAAGATCAATGAAACAAAATCATCTTAGGGTTTACAAGTCCAAGCACCCACTAGGGGGTTTAGCTCTCCATGGAGCAAGATACAATCAATAATGAAATCAAATATAAAAGCATGCAATCCATAAGTAAAACCCCCTCGTAGTCCGTATCGATGGTCTTATGGAGTTGCCCCATCTTCTCCAAGGGTTCCCCGTCAAGCCTAGGGCACACCTTGCCGAATCGATGCCGGCAAAAACTCCCCCAATAACTATCTTCCGAAGGAATGTGGTGTCGAAGGCCGTAGAACTACTCCAAAGACCTAGCCAAAGCCTTTCCAAACCCTAGCCATGAGCGCCTCCAAAGATTGGGAAAAGATGAGAAAGGGATCGCTCAAAACGTCTAAAATTACGGCTTAAATAGGGCTGGAAATGGGCATCCACACGGGCCCGTGTGAATTTCTAGGAATTGAATTTTTGTGAGCTTTGAACAGTAACTTCTATAGTGATTTTACTAAAATGATTTGCTACATTAATTGCTATAGTGCTTCGCCAAAATGCTCCCGAATCCACACTTTTCATCGAGGCCACATGAATGGGCACACATCCATGCTGTAAATCGTGTTGCATCTTCAATAAAATCACATTTGATGAAAATATTACTAGTATTACACAAGTTGGAACACATGAGTGTGACTGCCTTTTATGCCCCTCCAATTTGTATGTTCGCTCGAGCACGATGGAGGTCGGCACACACTCACATGTCTTTGATCACAACTTGTGTCTTCGCGCTTGTTCACTCCAAGATTTCATCAAAAATATGCATCCACGATCTACTTTTGGTTCCTTTCTTCCATTATTGTCTCCACAACCCTACATGCGCAAACGAACATAAATTCACATGCATAAACAATAAAATCTGAGAAAAATAATGCTCAATGTAAAAAAAGAATACTTCACATTACTAAGACACAAGCACTTATTAGTCACCATTAAAACCAAACCCCGTCAAAACATCAAGACCGTAGCCCAACCCTTTCATGTATATGTTCAAGACCGGCGGGTGTCCGAATAATACAGTTCATGTTCATACATAACATAATGTCCACCTATAGGACAAGCATTTACATTTTATAAATGAAAGCCATTTTCATAGCCATAAATATCAAAACCATGAATACGCTGGGCTGAGGCACCCAATTATCATCAAGACCAAATTGAATAGATCTAGCTACAAGCCAGAATACCAAAGTTTTTCACTTTTAAAAGCCTAAAAAAACTAAATCCATGGTTCAATGTCCCACATTAACCATGTTTTTGCAAAATCAACCGTTTTGACAAATCATTCAATTCTCTCACAAGCACGAAATATAAGTTTATATGCATATACAAGAGTATATAGTTTGCAAGTCATCAACACTTCTGAATATGAGATACAATTATGAAAATATAATTTGTATAGAGAAAACAAATCAAGCAAAGTTATTTGAACATGAAAGAAATATAAAGTTTGTCATGTGGATCTATAAAAATCATAAGCAATTGTATGAACAATATTAAATCTAGAAGAACCATGCATTAAAATCAACATTTTCAATTACAAACTCGGAGACCAAATCCTCGAAACAACACTACTCCTCCACCGACTCCTTGCCCTTCGTTGAAGCCTCGCCATTTAAGACCAAACCATACAAAGCAAAGAACTCAACAAAAGATGGATTAAGAGCAAGAAGTAATGCATGAATACAACTCTAACCATAAAATACAATGTGAGTCTAATTGAGGCTTGAGTAGGGCTCAATCTGGAGCCCAAATGAGCCCTATTGAATCCCTTGGTAGGGATCCCCACACAAGGCCAAGAAAACATTGGAAATGAAGTGAATTCTTTGGTGCTACAGTAATCCACATTTTCAAACATGAAGTCTACTCAAGATTTTAACAAGAATGGGGGATAAAACAAAAGGATAATTCTACCAAGTAGACATTGCAAGAATGAAGGTTCAATATTCATCATCCACCACAAGCCCTAGATCTTCCTTTATAGAGGAAGAAAACATGGAGAAACATGGAGATACTCTAAGGAGAAGAAGAAGAAACCAATGAGGCTTCATTGCTGAGGATGAAGAGGTTCGAGGTCTTGATCTTCATCCAAGGGGAAGAAGCTTAGAGAATGAAAAGATAAATAAGGAAGAAGAAGGATAAAAGGGTTTAGAGTGTGAAATTTACAAAAATACCCTTGTAATACCAAGAAAGGAGGGTGCAAGAAAATTCCACACAGGGTGTGTTGTATGGCATGGCTATGTGCATCCTAGCCCAACAAAAGATTTGTGGCTGAATTGGCACAGACTGTGTTGTTTCGTACAGGCTGTGTAAATCTCAACCCAACAAAAGATTTGTGGGCTGGAACTGGCACGATCGATGTTAATTCGCATAGCCAGTGTTGGAACTCGATTACAAAGATTATTCTACAATTAATTGTTAACTCCCTAGAGCAAACAAAGCCCTACTGAGGACGACTAAAGTAGGGGACGCAACCCAAAGAAAAGTTTTTAATATTATAGATTGAATGATTTCTAACCCACAATACACCCAACGGAACTAACAACAACGGAATTTACTAATTAAAGCAATAATATATAATTACACACACACACACGCACACACACACACACACATATATATATATGAGGGTTCACAAGAAACTACAACACAAGTCCAAAATAGGGTACCATGGTCACTTATTGTAACAAAGATGCAAGAACTTAGCTAACTATGGAGACACAACTCCTCGTATAATCATGCATAATATTAATTAAAAGCAATAATAGTACTGAAAGTGATGAAACATTCTTTCTTGGGATTAGGTGTGCAATGCATTGCTCTAACACTGAATTAGCCCCTTTCATAAGGATGATGACTCCTTGCTTAGCACATTAGGAAAAGTGCTAGGGTACACTAACCTAAGGATGATGACTCCTTGCTTAGCACATTAGGAAAAGAGTTCCACTAAAGTATCTCCCAAGAAAAAAATGAAGGTGTGAAAATGAATGGTTGTTGAACTAGAATTTTCTTTTTTCTTTTTAAGAGGAAAAGGGTTGAACGGTTGCAACTTGAAGGAGAAGAAGATGAAGTATATGTAACCGTAAATCATCACAACTTTATGTATGTATATATATATATAAAGATGAAATTAAATGCTCCATCTAACTGTCATAAAAACCCCTTTGAATAAGAATCGACGGATATAGCCTAGCTAATGAAAGAATAGAGTAGGCTTGCGGTTAACCTTTGAAATGTCATCACTTTTGGTGAGATGATGTAAAAGTCATGTGGGTCTAATGTATTTAAAGCTCCAAACCTACAGGGATTTAAGTTTGGATGCATTAAGCTTAAGCTCTAACAGCTTTATGTATACCCCTACATCTTAATATCTAAAAAAAAGGAAGAAGAACAAGTTTATGAGCTTAAGAGCCCACTAAATATCCAATAAAATAAGAAATTTCGCAAAATTTAAATCATCAATATAGATAATTATACATAATGCATTTAAAAAATATTCATATAAATAGCTATTGTTGAGGACGATAGTTCAATTAGAGTATATTGCACTTCAATTACTAAGATGTCAAGCAATAATATGGAAAATGAAGAAAGAATTATTTTTTTTTAAGTAATTCTTACTAGGCGACTTTATTTGTGTTAACTTTTTGTCATTTTAACTCTAGATTATGATTTAATTTCAACAAAAATAATATAATATATTTATTTCATCTGCTATGAATAATAGTATTACAATCATTTTGTATGCATATCAATAATTTCATTAGGTATATCATTAATTGTTTTAATGTGAAAATAGAATGTGGGTTGCTTTTTTATTAATTTGCTTTATTTATTCAATCAGATAGCATAAGTTTGTTTATATTTAATTTTTCATTGGGAAACAACAATCAATCCCAACAAATTCTATAAATTAATTTCAATTATAAAATAAAATTATACTTGAATATGGATTAAGGAAGAAAATTAAGTTGATTCATCTAGGGGAGTAAAATAAAATTAGTTAAAAAAGAGAAAATATTAATAATCATATATATATATAGATATATAGTGACACACCCCTTGCCTGTGACCCGCAAGTGCACAGATTTGTCGAAGTAATAAATCCCAGGTGAGTGGGGTATCGTATCCACAGGGAATAAGGAATAGAAACACCAAGATTGCTACTTAACCAAGCGAAGATGAAACAATGATTGTGTTGATAAGATGTAATGTAGACAAAATAAAAGAAATAAGAAAGAAAGTCACAAATAAGTGAGAGGAAAGGCAATTGATAAGAAGTGGGGTACTCGGATATTATTCCGCCTAGGATTATCGCATCAAGTGCAAAACCATCTATTATGCTTCCAAACTAATGCTCAATGAGTCGTGGACATCCTAAGATACACGGTCCCAAACCTAAGGTCAACCGTGACTAACTCTACACTATGCCCTGGTGGAGAAATCGATCAGTCTCAACACCTCACACTGTGCAAAGTCACAAGAAGCTCTAGGGATTCCAAGTGATAAACACTATTCCTATATGCAGACCTAACCCTTTGGTCTAGGCGAAAGTCCCCTAGTCACAATTAAGCCTCAGATACTAAAGTTCACTTCAACGCTTTACTCTGTTGCTCGCACAACTAAGCCCCAACGGAGTTCATCCTTTAGCACTTCACTCTATTGTGACCGCAAAAAACTCTAGGAAATAGAGTTGGGATAAATTACATCGGAAGGGGACTCACCGCTACCTCTCGACTTACCCTCTCGACCCTCTCCAATCTAGTTTTGTCTAGCCCTCATGGTGTGTCACTCATCCACAAAGGCTACCAACATGGACTCGCAACCCTAGTGCCACTCTAAGGAAGAAATCATTCAACAAGCATTCAAGATTGGAACTCAACTAAAGACATCAATTAAGGAAAGTATAATAAAAGGTCAATGAGACAAATCCAAGTACCCACTATTGGCTTAGCTCTCCATGGAGCAAGATACAATCAATAGTAAAATCGAAAGTAAAAACAAGTAATCCATAGGAAAACCCCCTCGGTAATCATGTTGATGGGTCTTATGGAGTAGCCTCGTCCTCTCCAAAGGTCCCCTCGTCAAGCCAAGGGCACACCTCGCCGGATCGGTGCCAACGAAAGCTCCCCAAATAGGTATCTTCCAAGAGAAACGCGGTGTCGAAGCCATAGAACCACTCCAAAAGCCTTGAAAATATCTCTCTAAACCCTAGCCGCAAGCCTCTCAAGAGTTAGAGAAAAGATGGGGAAAAGAATCCTCAAATCGGGCTGAATCGCGGCTTTAAAAAGGCTGGAAGCAGGTATCTACACGGCCTTGTGGATGTTCCACACGCCCCTGTGGAAATTCCACAAGGGCTTGTGGATTCTCTGGAATCCTGATTTTCGGCGGGCAGTGACCAGTAACAGTTACATTGTATTGCTACAGTATTTTACTACATTAATCTGCTACAGTACCCCCACCAAAATGCTTCCGATTCCACGTTTTTCATCGAGGTAATATAAACAGGCACACATTTATGCCGTAGATCATGTTGCTTCTTCAATAAACAGACTCATTGCATGAGTTGGAATATGTAAATGTGACTGCCCTTGTGCCCCTCCAAACCATGTGATTTCTTAAATACACAGAGGTTGGCACACATTCACATATTTTTGAATCCAACTTGTGTCTTCGCGTTTGTTCCTTCCAAGATTTCATCAAATAGTGCATTCACAATCTACATTAGCTTCTTTCTTATATATTTGGTTCCACAGCCCTACATGCACCAAAGTAACACAAATACACATGTATTAGCGCTAAAACCTGATAAAAGTAATGTTCAACGAAAGGAAAGAATACTTCGCATTCTTAACACACAAGCACTTATCATATAGTCAAATATTTAGCATATATATAACCAAATATTTTTAAATAAGTTTGTTTTCCCCAACCAAAGCATCTTATTATATTGTATTCTTTCAAAATTAATGTGTTACCATACATTCAAAATATAAAATTAATTTAAAATTTGGTTAATTAATATCATATTTATATAATCTTTAATATTATGCTAAACTTTAAAATCAAATATATAACTCCAAAAATATTTATAATTTTTAAAAATTATTGATAGTTTCAAAATTTGATGAAATTTTGATTCATCTAATACTTATTAAACACAAACTATTTAATGTCATACAAAAACTTTAAATGCAAATTATAATTTTAAAAATATTTATCATTCATAAAAAATAATTGATAGTTTTATAAATTAAGGAAACTTTGAAATAAAAATGATGTTGTAATATAACCTTCAATTAATTGTAAATTATTAGAGGGGTTGTATTGCAATGGCATGAAAGTAATTATTATTTAATTTTAAATTAATTAAAAATTATTAGAGGGACTGCAGTGCTAAACCACAATGGTATTTGCAGTTTAGTATTAAATTAATTATGATTTATTGAAGAGAGTAATTAATAAATAATATGCAAATTATATACAATTTCATCATGGTATTTTTTAGTATTCTAAGGATAAATAATTTGTATTTCTTTAACTTCATTTCACTTAAAATTATTATTTAGTTTTGATGAAAGAAATATTGTTTAATTATATTATTTGTTATGAATATTAATATCAAATCCGTAAAAAAAAAAATTGAAATGATTAGCAATACATCATCTATATACATCATCAATGATTTTATAAATTATATCATTTCAATAAGTCAATAGATTATAGATTGGGGGTATATATCTTTTTTATTTTGAAACTCCTAATTTGGTCTTTAAAAGTATTTTTTACAGAAGTTGGAGAATTGTTCATGGTGCCGGAGAATTAAGAAACATTTTTTCAAAATTTAGATTATGTTTGTTGTTTATAAAAGTTTGAATAAGTTATATTTCAAACATTATTATCAAAATCATCTATGGCAATTATGTCTCTGATACCATAACACTACTTCTATTACTAATCCTAATAATAATAATAATAAGGAATAATAATTCTAGTATTGTTTGGCATTGCAGTAATAGTACCAGTAATAATACCATTATGGGTCACAATAAAGATAGAAAACATTAATAAGAATAATAATAAAAGGATTGGCAACAATAAGTACAAAAATAGTAGTGCTATCTAGAGGGTTGCACAGGGTCCGTTTTTCACCGACCTGTAACTGGCCTGCTTAATAATACTAACCCGTCGGGCCGGGTCACGAGTCACCGGAAATTTTAAAAAAACTTTGAGCAAAAGAAAAAAAAATATTTCAAGTGAATTGATATAAAAAAATATATTTCCTTGATAATGATGAAGAAAGAGGCTTCACAAGTGTGAGATACTGAAACCTTCAAATTCCAAAACCCAAACAAATTTAAGTCTATGATTCGCAAACAAATGGGGATCACCATCCAAAATCTGCAAGATATTCTAAAACAAACAAGATAAAGCAATCAAGTTTGTGACCTAATCATATGAATGGTTATAAATTAGAAATGCACAAGCTAAGGCTTAAAAGCATAGGAGAGTCGAGGCTTGAAAAGTTCAAATGAAGGGATAAATGAGTTCACAAATATTGAGACATTAAAAGTCCAAGAGTCAAAGAGCCAAAGAGCTTCACAAGTCCAAGACTGAAAGCTTCAAATGCATGAAATGCAGGAGTTTTTGAAAGTCTATTTTAAATGAAATTAAGTTCATGATTCATAAACAAAAAAATAATACCAACTAAAAAATAATACCAAAGTCAACAAAGCCAAAGGAGATATCCTTAGCACGATTTTTCGGTTAAAAATTGGGATAAAACAAAATCAAAATAGACTAAAATTATGTAAAGTTAGAGGAAAGTAGGATTACGAGTGCTAGAGTTTTCTAATATTTGTATTCTTGATTAAATTTATGTATTTATGTAATTCTTTCTTCTTCCCTTTTGAAATTAATAAAATTAATTTCTCTTATATATTTTGCTTCTCATTCACACTTATTCTTAATCTGAGGTCCCTATGACTTAGTCTGGATTAATTAACATTAGTGGCTTGACCCTGATAGAAGTCATGAACCCAAATCCGTTGAAGTTTTAAAAACTGTAAAATTTAATTTGTGATCTGTCATTTTTAATTAGTTGACCCTAATTGAAGTTCGAGTAAGAATAAATGACCCCATAAATTCTGGCAAACTATGTGTAGACATGACTTCTCCTCTCATCTTTGATGCTTAGTGTGAGAAGGAAGTTAATTAGAAATGTCAATGTTTTATCTTCTTGAGAGAAGTTGTTCTGTGGGATTTCTCATACATTATCTTATTGGAAGAGGGCATAAAGTGAAGCTATCTTATGTCTTATGTCTCTACTTATACAAGTAATATTGGAGCAAAAATAATAAATAAATAAATAAATTTTGATGATGTCAAACTTTATCAACTTCATGTTGAATCCGCCACCGCCATTAACTGAAGCTCACATACCATGTTTACCATTAGAGGGATGCCGCCCTAATGTAATACCACTCGTTGAGGTTTACGATAAGATTTCCGTTGCTAGAACATCAATTTCAATAGACTCACTTTTCCAAAGAGTGTTGTGAGCATCAAGATGGGAAAGGATGGAGAGGAACCTTCATTCACTATCACTACAAAGAAAGAGAGAGTGACATCTTCAAGAACCCCAAGACTACCCTAACAAAGTCCCTAGCAATGGGGCGCCCAAGACTGACTAATGGGAAAATGGCTTCACCCTAAGAGAAGGTAAATTTTGTCTTTTTTTTCGAGATTCAAGAAATGGCTCCTTAAGCTCATATACAAACTCTTTCAAGGTACTACGAATGGCAAAGGACAACTCCATGACTAGTAGGTTTAATTTCCAACCAAATAAGAACATAAAGGGGATAGGCTACCAAAGTTTCACAATCAAAAAAGAGTTTGCTAAGAAGATTTACAATAACTACATCCCATACGAACCTACAGAATGAAAAGATAATAATGAAGGAGTTCTATCTATCAAAGAAGAAGTTACTTTTAGAGTTGTTGATGCACTCTCCGCAAGTGTACTGGTCGTACACAAGTAATACAGTGGTACCCCGTGAGGGGTAGGGTTGTCGAACTACAGGGACTGGACTTAAAGTACTAATTCTTCTTCTAATCTCTAGTTAAGCAAGAGATAGGTTTGGAATAAAGAAAGAAAATGAAACAAGTAAAGGAAAGAACAGGTGGAATTATCAGGCAGATTAGGATTGAGGTTTCAACAACAAGAGAGTAATTCCCCGGACGATTCCTATGAGCTATAGTATGCTGACTTGCTTCTAATGTCCACCAGGTACATTTACCGGTTCTTGTGTATGCTCAAGACTAATGTTACATCTATGGTTCTCAAATACACCAAGTTTTGCTAAGGGAGAACTATGGTTTCATACACATCGAGTTTTGCAATCACACAGGGCAACTACAACTATGGCAATCCACACACCAAGTTTTACCTAAGCAACTGTGCAAATCAAACACATCAAGTTATGCAAACACATGATTAAACACAAGAAACCAATAGAACTCAGTAGAACATTAAAATTAAGTATTCAAAGCATACAAAGCATCATAGTTTAACATCCCAGGGCACCGTGGATAATTAGCCCCTCATGGACGGGTACAACATGGAAGAAACAAATAAAGATCTAAGGATAGAAGACATGACTCCCTCCTTCTCAAGATATTCTTCCTAGTTGAGCTTTCTTGATGCTAGTCCCACTTCCACTTCCCTTGTACCTCTAATTCATCCTTGATATCCTTAGACGGTGTTGTGAAGCTTAATCTTCACCCTCATCAAAGTCCTCCCGGTGGAGAATAAAATCCCCGAACAAAGATGAGCTTGAAACCCTAGAAAGTTGGAGTTAAAAGACTGATTTCGGGCTCGACACAGTCTAAGCACGGTGGTGCCTGAACTGTGCTATCTCATTGGGATTTCAAATGAATTGGCTAAGTGCTCGCCTGGGAAAATCAGGGAGAGGAGCACAGTCATGCTCCGCCTGTGTTTTGCCTGTGCACGACCGTGCTAGGAGCATCCTTAGCGTGCTTTCCCCTTTAGGAAGAAAATATCTTTAGTTTGGAATAATCAGTGGGAAGAGCACTGTCGTGCTGAGATCGTGATGGCCTAAGAGCACCCCTTACTTGAATTATCACTGGGTCATCTCTAGTATGAAATAATCAGTGGGACAGAGCACAGTTTTGCTCTGCTCGTGTTCAACTTGGGCACTTAGTAAAATCTTCATTCTTTGGTCGTTTCATCCTCGATTTCACTCCAAATTACTTTGAACCCCTAAATCCTGTACAAAGAACAAATATACCCAAAATAACACCGAACATGCATGAAAATATGCTAAAGGATGCGCAAAAGAATAAATTGAGGGCAAATAAATATGATATGAAATGCACTCATCAGTTGTAAACTTCTATGTTCGATAGGCTCGTATTGGCAAACAAGATAAATGAGGGCAAGTAACCACACTATCAACTTTTTGTTTAAAATTTTAATATTGAAGAAAAGAAGACGAAAATATGCAATCGGAAGACCATGAGGTACATACTTTAAGGTAAATAATTGAAAGGTTAGAACATACACTTGAGCCAAAATGCCCCTTCACTAGGCTAAGGAAGAAGACTATGGTTAGTATAAGTGACATGCCGAAAGAAGATTTCGATCATGAAACATAAAAATGGTCAAAAGTCATATCCCAAATAGGGTCGAGACTTCTTTTATGATAAATAATGATTCAAGCAATGAAGAAGACCATCATCTTGTTTTCACATCTAATGAAAACACAATTCTTGTAAAAATTAAATATTGTATAGGCAAGTACTGTTGGTATAGGCTACCCAAGAAGAAGAAGAAGAGGTTCTTTGGATACATAAGCAAGGTAGAGTGCTAATAACCCCTGAGCAAGTGAAAACTTGACAAGAGTTCTAAATGTTGATAGTTGTTGAGTTAAATGAGCTAAAAGGGTACAATTATGAGCATTGGCAATAAGCCATATGTTCCTCTCGCAGCCCTCCCATCCTTGCTAAGCATTTCACTTGTGTTTGATGTCCAGCGTAAATCATAGTAATCAAGTTGCTTACCCTAAGAGGTACAATGCTCTTAATGTTAAGCAGTTTAATGGCATAGAAAATCTAAATTAACACTTTTTTTTACAACATGTGGAGAAACAAGCAATAATTCTCCCTTCTGTTACATCATTTCACTGCCAAATTAAATATACTTGCATCTAAATATGAATATTTTATCATTTGAATCCATCCAAAATTGGAAGCAAATAAAAAATTCTTTAAAATCTATTTTGGTGAAGTGGTTGATAAAATTACCATAGTTGATAACGTTAACACAAGTCAAAACAAACAAGAAAAAGTTATTAACTATGTAATCGGATGTTGTAAACTGAGCATTAAATGTGAGAAACCACTTGATCAAGTGCAAAAAATAAGATCATTTGTGGAAAATATCAATAATTGAATAGCATTTATTGCCAGCTCATCTGACATGCGCACATTTTAAAATCTGATTTTTCAAATTAAGAAGATCTAAAGACCTAGTTCAAAAGTGGTGCCTATAATGAAACCCCCCAAGACAAATTGTAGAAAGCCATGAAAGCTTGAAGGTATCAAGCATGTGGCCTTTGCAAATGACAAAGAGAAAGAGGTTGCAATACCATTGAGTTATAATAAATCGAAGGTGGTACCACTAGCTTGGGAGTGTGAATTGAACCAACTAAACCCTTAAGAACTTTGCAAGAAGGAATGGCAAGAGGTATTCTTTCAAAAAAAGATAAGGTTGTGAGATATTTAAGGATGCACTAAAAGTGGGTTTGCAACTGCTAGAGAGTAAGCAGTCGACAAAAGTATACAAGCAAAATCTTCTAAAATTTTGCTCATGCACACCAAAGAGTATTGGGATATTCATTTCAGAATTTTTATGTTTTTGAAGATTAGATTGAGTGATGATATCAAGAAGGGAAAATCACTTGTTTAAGTGCACGTTGCTTGATTAGCAAGCTAAACATGTTCATTATGTATCACTATCGTCATAAGAAGGAGCCTTTTGGGGCAAGATGCAAGCGGTATGTCAAATAGCATGCAAATAGGAAGAGGATCTCAAGTTCCCAAAGAACATGCTTTTCTCAGAGTCCAAGAAAACTTGTGGAGGTTTTCATAAAAAAAAAAGAGAGCCAAGGAATATGGTGAAGAAGCTAGGAGTGCACCTTGTTTATAAGTGGAAAACAACTCAAGGCCTTGGTAAAAAAAAATTAATATAAAAAAATGTAAAAAAAAAAGAAGCAATTGAAGTCGCCTTAAATATATCATAAGAAGTTAATTATAGAAGAGTCTTTTCGGAATTACAAACAAAAAGAAATAGCTTTGATTATGCTAAGAGGTTATTATTCTTTAAATATAAGGTTAAGGAGCTACTCATTGAGTTGCCCAAGACCTTAAGATGGAGAGTCTATATTGATGACCTACAAAGTCATCATTGGCACATATAGAATACTGATAAATGATGATGACGATAATGATGATAGTATATGGTAATTGGCTCAACCAGATGAAGCAACAAGCAAGGAAGGAAAGAAAGTAGATGAGGAAACTTGATTTGCAATATACCCTCCTTTCACCCATTCTTCTACAAGATGAAGATTAAAATTAAAAAAAATGAAAAAATTGTTCAAGTCAAACATCATGAATGATCATGGTGATGTTTCAAATACTATGATGAAATTAAAAAAAAAACATTCTAAGTCACTTTGCCAAGTGTTAATGATGTTGGCGAAGCTCGTAGCTTTTTTTTAGCTTAAAATTTTTTTTTTCCAAGGGATAAAAAAAACCTACCTAGAAATTGTGAACATCGACAGAACTAAAATAAAATGGTAAAGATGGAGTAACAAAATTACTTGAATCGTGTGAGGATGATATAACACCGATGATTCAAGATGGATAGTCCATAGGAGATAAGATTTATAAAATGTCTAGCAAAACAAGTAATTATCTTGAGAGCTTGAAGGCAATCAAATTAGAGCAAAGACATGATCATGAAGTTATAACTTTGCAAATGCACTAAAACCTTTACATTATCAAACAAGCACTCATTGCTTTTTCACATGTTAAAAGTTGGAGAAACAATCTCATAGTTGCAAGGTATATAAGAAATTCGCATCAATAACAACACAACTATAGTGTTCTCAGGGTTTAACACCAAGCTATATCTAATGTATGGAAAAATAATCATTCTCCACTTTATCTTCACAACTCTATGAAATGTGCTGAATAGTTAACTAAAAGAGTCTTACCCTTTTCATACCAAGTTAACTGTGATTGAACAAAAGGAAGGTTTCTAGAGAAAAACTGTATGGATAATTAATTTGAAAATGGGGGAAATTCTTTTAAAGATGGAAGAAATAACTCATTAATTAGGAGCACATCATGAGTCATCCTCTGCTTAAAAGAGATTTTTCATATCAATTTGGAAGTCAAGAAATCTATGGACTCATTTGAAGCTAATGGGAGAAAAACTCATCAAAAGCATTAAAGACAACCATCTGAAGGTGCAACTCGACCTTTATTCTAGCAGGATGCTTGACACACCCTTTGTGTGTGTATAGCAAGTGTACGGGCTGTCGAAGTAATAAAAGTACCCTGGTGAGTGGGTAGTTGTATCCACAGGGAATAGTGATCAGAAACACAGGAATTGCTATTTAACTATAGTGAAGATGAATCAATAGTGGTGTGAACAATATCTATGTGAAAAGAAAAGAAATAAAGAAAACAAGAAAGGGAGATGCAATAGAATGAGAGGAAAGGAAATCGATAGAAAGTGGGGCACCTAGACATTGCTCACCCTAGAACTATTGTTTCAAGTGCAAGACCAACCATTATGTCTCTTAACTGATGCTTAATGAGTCGTGGAAATCCTAAAATACACAGTCCCAAACCTAAGGTCAACCGTGACTAACCCTACACTATGCCCATGTGGAGAAATCGCTAAATCTTAACACCTCACACCGTGTAAGATTGCTTAAAGCTTTAGGGACTCCAAGTGATAAACCATATTCTCTAATATAGATATAACTCTTTTGTCCAGGCGAATGACCCCTAATCACAATTAAGCCCCAGCACTAAGGATTTCTTCAACACTTCAATCTATTGCTTGCGTAACTAAGCCCAGCAAAGTTCCTCTCTTAGCAGTTCTGTCACGCCCCGACCCGCGGGCCCATGAGACGCGACAATCGCCGCAGCAATCCCGAGGAGGGATACCCCGCCACTCAACCCTCAGGATGCCGCAAGGCTAATCAACACACCTGGAATTCAACAATATACATATCGCAGATATAGAACGAGAAAAACAATGTTACACAACGACAGTAATAACAACAACAACAACAACAACAACAACAACAACAACAACAATAGGATACAGGAAATATAGAGGTTCACAAAATACACAGGGAAACAACCCTAACAACGATGAGGGAAATGGTAATACACGAAGTTTAAGAGTATTTAAATACTAAACCATGCAACAAGGTTTTTCTACACACTAGTGGATCCATAGGTCTTATAACATGTTCCATGACAATAATAACATACATGAACTGAAGAAAATACAACAGATGATAGAATAGTAGTAAATGCCCAGTACGCTGCCACACGGTCACACCTACTACCCGCAGATCCGGGAGGAAGAAAGAGGGATGAGTAACTCAAGTTACTCGGTGAGGGAGGTTAGCACAACCTTAGCGGAAAAAAATACACCAACAGAAAAAAATAATAATAATGAATCATCAAAAATAAATGCTTTACCAAAGTGATACAAGTTTAGAAACATTATTACATATAATAGAAGCCTTCAAGAGAATTAAAAAAACATACTAATACCAAGAAAACTCTTTTTTTACCCCCAACTAGGGTTTACAACACAAAAAAATCATAAAGCATGGTTTTTAAATACAAGTAAAAACAACAAAAATATCATGGGTTTGAAATAAATAAACACAATACCCAACACTCACCCAACATAATATGGTCTAGAAAAACTCTCTAAACCTTCGCCGTGGCCATGGCTAGGGTTCGAGCCGCCAAGGTACTCATGCCCTTGACGTTGACCCATCGGTTCACCGGTTGGTGACTCCGGCTACCCGATGAATATCCGATCGGGGCTCTACACTCCCACCGAACCGGCCCTCGTAGTAATCAGCCGGTCGACACGCCACCTCAATAGGGTCGGCCGTGAAGACCGCCCTCATCGCGATGAGGATATCACCAAAACAATCACCACAATAAAATACAACTCCACTCGAGTACAATATCCATCCATGATCATAAATCAAGAATACCTCGGCCATTTGCACGAGGACAAGATAAACACATAAGCAAAGCCCAAACTTTTTAACACAAAATAATTTGCAAGTCCCAACACAAGCAACAACATGGAAATCCTTTTTCCTTTCAACAATCCAAAAATTTGCTTCAAGCCTAGGATTTCACCAAATCAAAGATTTCCATAACAAAAACTCAAGTTTCAAACAAAATAAAGATTTCACAAACTCATGGATACATATATCAATCACAATTTCCACGATAACAAAACAAAAAGCCAAAAAGAGACATCCAAGATTTGTCTCAACAATAATTATCATTCACCAAATTACCAAACAAGTATAAATCAATAAAACTTACTTAAAACATGAAATGCATATATATATATATATATATATAGCTATTGGCATTCTTCTAATAAAGCTATGCTAAATAATTCCACTCACAGGATCGGCAATTTATCTTCCTCGCAAGCTACTCCTCGGCTAAGTCTTTGCCTCGAGCCAAGACTTCTTCTCCTTGCCAAAAGCATAACAAAACACCACAAAAAAATTAGCAAAAAAATAAACAAACAAGAAAAAAACCCTAAGTTTTTCTAACAAACCACCCTAATTCGATCCTAAGATTAGCTCAAAAACTAGGTTTAAAGGTTACCAATGAATTCCTAGGGGTTTTTAGCTTCAATCTAATCCGAAGAAATCAAAGAAACAACTAAATATTGCCGGTGCTACAAGTAACCTCGGAATTGCTACAGTAGAAAACCGAGCCCTATACTATGGTTTTTCTCCCAATTTACAACTCTAAATCACAAATTTTTCTTCTACAACATTCTCACACAAGATCAACAATTCAATGGCTTCAATTTAAACCTATAAACATGCAAATCCATGGAGAAATTCTAGGTTTTGAAAAAACTAAAAACAAGGAAAAATACAAGAATAAATACGGTATAAAACCATAAATCTATGCTTACCAAGCTCAATGGTGAAGGAGGAAGAGATAGGATGCTTGGTTCGCCGGAAAACTTCGCCGGAAAAAAAATAAGAAAAATGGGAAGGTTCGGCCAAGACAAGGAAAGAAGAAGAGAAGAAGAAAAAGAAGAAGAAGAAATGTTTTTAAGGGAAAAATTTTTCGGGCTGCTACTAAGAATCGGGATGCTACGATGACAGGCCTCTATCAAACCGAGCTTCTACGAGAACAAGTCGCTATGTAACCCGGTTTGCTACTGGGGATCAGTCGCTACAAGAATGGGCTGAAAAATCTATAGAAATGGACTATAGTAATCTACGAGAAACACCGGGTATAACATTCTACCCCTCTTAAGAAAAATTTCGCCCTCGAAATTTCCTTCTTACCGACAAAAAGACCTCTATGACTCGTAGTCTAACAATACACATGCGTCAAACAAAAGATAGATATTGTACTCGTGATCATGTCGCCTTCACCCTTAGGCTCTTCATTAGTCGTGGCAAAGATCCCGGTCCGAGATCTAGTCTGCGGGCGTGATCCTCCCCGATCGAGGGGTGTTGCTCGCCGCTACGGATCTTGTAGCGGTGGTTCGTGCTCGAGCCGCAGTCGTGAACCTCTAGACCGAGTAGGATGACCGGATTAAGTCCCGGAGTAGGGTCCCCACGGGTCAGCAGTGGACACTCGCGTCCCCGATGTGATCCGCTTGTCCACACCGAGTAACATCTCGCGCGGTTCTCGACATCGCTCCTCCATGGAACTTATGACAATTCCCAACACTGCCGCATAGTTCCTCGCCGATCTCGCACTCGACACACCTGCTCGAAGGTAGTGAACTCTGCCGCCTGACCGGTTCGGGCCGGTGGAACCCTCGAAGAAACCAACCGAAGGTGCACCACTAGATGAACTCTCACCTCGCTCTTCTTTGAGGGTTGACTCATTTCGCACCTCTCCTCTTCTCGATGCTTTCTCGGATTCGCTCGCCTTCCAAAACCAACTTTTTCTCGCTCAAGGGCCAACTGCACTACTTCCTTAAAACTCTGGTTTCCTGTGACTGCCATCCTCTCCCGAACGCCGAGGTTCGAGTCCCGCCTCGAACTTCGAACATAGAACTTCCTCGAACCTACCAGCTCGGTACAAAGTTTGCTAGGTCCTTTAATTTCGCCTCATACTCGTCATGCATCTCGCTACCCTCGGTTCAACCGCATGAACTCCCCGCCTTTTCTCGGTCTCTATGGAAACGGGTGTAGTACTCCTCGTCAAACTCCCTCCCGAAAAATCGACCAACTCAAAACAACACGGGAACGACCTTTCGGACTTTTCCCACCAAACTCGGCTCGCCCTCAAGTAACCTCGTAGCAACCTTGAGCCTCGTGTCTTCTTCTAGAACCATGTCGTCGAAAGTAGCTATCACCCGCTTTAGCCACTCTTTGGCAACCATGGCATCGCTCGTGCCATCAAAAGAACTCAGCACCTAACTGCCGGGCTTCCTTCGGGAGCTTAGACAAGAACAAACTCCGGGTCGGACCCCACTCGTCCTCTCGCAGGGGACTAGGGGAACCGATCGCATTCGGGTGGTGTCAAGCGTGTGGGTCTGCAGCATGTACATCCTCTCCATACATGCTCCAAAAGCTCATGAAGTCTCTCGAACTCCCGATAGGGTCGGTCGCCTATCCCGATTGTCCCAATAGGCTCGAAAGCTCGCGACGCCTCCCGCGGACGGAGCTAACTCGGCACCGGGGTCCGGGGCACGTGCTCAGTACTCTAGGAGCATGCACCGACGCCGCTACGGCAGTGCATGCCTAGAATTGGCCTCCCCGCCTAGGGCGGCGAAGCGAGAGGACGGTGGAGATGGCACTCCACGCCCGTCCCACCTCTAGGCGGTGCAAAGAGTAGGCTCAACAGACAGAGCAATCGCCTCATCACAGGTGCGCTGGGCGTTGTCATCGGGCATTTTTTTACTGAAAAAGACACCAAAACAACTTTCAAAATCAATTCCTATATGCAACAATGCTACATGCTCAACTCTAACTGGATCCACTAGTTACTACGTAAGACGATCAAAGACAAGAATAAGTTACGCCTATTAGTCTAAAACCAATAGCTCGATACCAATAAAATTGTCACGCCCCGACCCAGCGGGCCCACGAGACGCGACAATCGCCGCAGCAATCCCGAGGAGGGATACCCCCGCCACTCAACCCTCGTGGATGCCGCAAGGCTAATCAACACACCCGAATTCAACAATATACATATCGCAGATATAGAACAGAAAAAAACAATGTTACACAAACGACAAGAATAACAACAACAACAACAACAACAACAACAACAACAACAATAGGATACGGAAATATAGAGGTTCACAAAAATACACAGGAAACAACCCTAACAACAAGAGGGAAATGGTAATACACGTAAGTTTAAGAGTATTTAAATACTAAACCATGCAACAAGGTTTTCTACACACTAGTGGATCCATAGGTCTTATAACATGTTCCATGACAATAATAACATACATGAACTCAAGAAAAATACAATGATGATAGAATAGTAGTAAATGCCCAAGATGCCGCCACACGGTCACACCTACTACACCGCAACGATCCGGGAGGAAGAAAGAGGGATGAGTAACTCAAGTTACTCGGTGAGGGAGGTTAGCACAACCTTAGCGTAAAAAAATACACCAACAAACAAAAAAATAATAATAATGAATCATCAAAATAAATGCTTTTACCAAAAGTGATACAAGTTTAGAAACATTATTACATATAATAGAAGCCTTCAAGAGAATTAAAAACATACTAATACCAAGAAAACTCTTTTTACCCCAACTAGGGTTTACAACACAAAAAAATCATAAAAGCATGGTTTTTAAATACAAGTAAAACAACAAAATATCATGGGTTTGAAATAAATAAACACAATACCCAACACTCACCCAACATAATATGGTCTAGAAAACTCTCTAAACCTTCGCCGTGGCCATGGCTAGGTTCAGAGCCGCCAAGGTACTCATGCCCTTGACGTTGACCCATCAGTTCACCGGTTGGTGACTCCGGCTACCCGATGAATATCCAGTCAGGGCTCTACACTCCCACCGAATCGGCCCCTCGTAGTAATCAGCCGGTCGACACGCCACCTCAATAGGGTCGGCCGTGAAGACCGCCCTCTGCGATGAGGATATCACCAAAACAATCACCACAATAAAAATACAACTCCACTCGGAGTACAATATCCATCCATGATCATAAATCAAGAATACCTCGGCCATTTGCACGAGGACAAGATAAACACATAAGCAAAGCCCAAACTTTTAACACAAAAATAATTTGCAAGTCCCAACACAAGCAACAACATGGAAATCCTTTTCCTTTCAACAATCCAAAAATTTGCTTCAAGCCTAGGATTTCACCAAATCAAAGATTTCCATAACAAAACTCAAGTTTCAAACAAAAATAAAGATTTCACAAACTCATGGATACATATATCAATCACAATTTCCACGATAACAAAACAAAAGCCAAAAGAGACATCCAAGATTTGTCTCAACAATAATTATCATTCACCAAATTACCAAACAAGTATAAATCAATAAAACTTACTTAAAACATGAAATGCATATATATATATATATATATATAGCTATTGGCATTCTTCTAATAAAGCTATGCTAAATAATTCCACTCACAGGATCGGCAATTTATCTTCCTCGCAAGCTACTCCTCGGCTAAGTCTTTGCCTCGAGCCAAGACTTCTTCTCCTTGCCAAAGCATAACAAAAACACCACAAAAAAATTAGCAAAAAAATAAACAAACAAGAAAAAAACCCTAAGTTTTCTAACAAACCACCCTAATTCGATCCTAAGATTAGCTCAAAACTAGGTTTAAAGGTTACCAATGAATTCCTAGGGGTTTTAGCTTCAATCTAATCCGAAGAAATCAAAGAAACAACTAAATATTGCCGGTGCTACAGTAACCTCGGAATTGCTACAGTAAAAACCGAGCCCCTATACTATGGTTTTTCTCCCAATTTACAACTCTAAATCACAAATTTTTCTTCTACAACATTCTCACACAAGATCAACAATTCAATGGCTTCAATTTAAACCTATAAACATGCAAATCCATGGAGAAATTCTAGGTTTTGAAAAAAAAACTAAAAACAAGGAAAAATACAAGAATAAATACGGTATAAAACCATAAATCTATGCTTACCAAGCTCAATGGTGAAGGAGGAAGAGATAGGATGCTTGGTTCGCGGAAAACTTCGCCGGAAAAATAAGAAAAATGGGAAGGTTCGCCAAGACAAGGAAAGAAGAAGAGAAGAAGAAAAGAAGAAGAAGAAATGTTTTTAAGGGAAAAATTTTTCGGGCTGCTACAGATAGCAGGGATGCTACGATGACCAGGGCCTCTATCAAACCGAAAGCTTCTACGAGAACAAGTCGCTACGTAACCCGGGTTTGCTACGGTGATCAGTCGCTACAGAACGTGGCTGAAAAATCTATAGAAATGGACTATAGTAATCTACAGTAAACACTGGGTATAACAAGTTCACTCTATTGTGACCGCAAAGAACTTTTGGAACACGGAGGTAGGATAAATCACATCGAAAGGGAAAGTGGATGTTCCACTACCTCTCGACTCACCCTCTCAACCCTCTCCAATCTATAGCTTTGTCGAACCCTCATGGTGTGTCACTCATCCACAAGGATTACCAAGATGGATTCTCAGCCCTACTGTCACTCTAAGGGAAAAATCAACTCAACAAGCATTCAAGATTGAAACTCAATAAAAACTTCAATTAAATAAAACATAATAAAAAGTCAATGAAACAAAATAATCCTAGGGTTTATAAGTCCAACTACCTACTAGGGGTTTAGCTCTCCATGGAGCAAGATACAATCAATAATGAAATTGAAAGTAAAAACATGCAATCTATAAGAAAAACCCCCTTTGTATCCGTGTCGATGGTCTTGTGGAGTAGCCTCGTCTTCTTCAATGAATGCTTCGTCAAGCCTAGGGCACACCTCACCGAATCGATGGTGATGAAAGCTCCCCCAATAACTATCTTCCGAAGGAATGCGGTGTTGAAGGCTGTAGAACCACTCCAAAAGCCCTGCCAAAGACTCTCCAAACCCTAGTAGCGAGCGCCTCTAAAGATGGAAAAAAGAAGAGAAAAAGTTTTTTTAAAACGGCTGAAATCGCGACTTAAATAGGGCTAGAATCGGGCATCCACACGGGCGTGTGGAATTTCCACACGCCCCTGTGAATCTCCAAGATATTGATTTTTTGCGGTCTGTAAACATTAATTGCTACAGTAATCTACTACAGTACTACACCAAAATACTCTCGAACCCACACTTTTCATCTAGGCCACATGAACGGGCACACATCCATGCGGCAGCTCGCATTGCGTCTTCAATAAATGTCACATTGATGAAGGTCTTGCTAGTTTACACAAGTCGGACCACTCGAATGTGACTGCCTTTGTGCCATGTATTTATTTGAGCACGATGGAGGTTGGCACACAATCATGTGTCTTTG
This sequence comes from Dioscorea cayenensis subsp. rotundata, assembly GCF_009730915.1. NCBI lineage: Eukaryota > Viridiplantae > Streptophyta > Magnoliopsida > Dioscoreales > Dioscoreaceae > Dioscorea > Dioscorea cayenensis. The sequence goes on from NC_052489.1 coordinate 17,104,031, forward strand.
AGCACAACTTGTGTCTCCACGTTTGTTCACTCCAAGATCCATCAACAAAGTGTATCAACGATCAACTTTTGGCTCTTTTCTTCCACAATTGTCTCCATAACTCTATATGCACAAAAGAACACAAATACACATGTATAAGCGAGAAAATCTGAGAAAAGTAATGCTTAATGATAAGTGTTTGTGTACTAAGAATATGAAGTATTTTTTTCTTACGATGAGCATTACTTTTATCAGATTTTATCGCTAATGCATGTGTTTTTTTTGTTCTTTTGCGCATATAGGGTTGTGAAGCCAAATGTGAAAGCAAGAGCCAGAGTAGATTGTGATTGTACTTTGCTGATAAAGTCTTGGAGTGAACAAATGTAAAGACACAAATTGTGATCGAAGATACATGAATGTGTGCTAACCTTCATGCGCTCGCAATTACATGGTTTGGATGGCCACAAAAGCAGTCACATTTGCATATTTTGACTTGTGCAATGTTAGCAAGATTTTTACCAATATGGCATTTTATTGAAGAAGCGATGCGATCTATGGCATAGACAAGTGCCCGTTTATGTTGCCTCGATGAAAAGTATGGATTCGGGAGTATTTTAGAGGAGTACTGTAGCAGATCACTGCAGCAAACCAGATCTAACAATTACTGTAGCAGTTACTGTTTACAGCCCGCAGAAAATCAGATTTCTAAAAATCCACACGCCCGTGTGGATTCCCGATTCCAACCCTTTATAAAGCTGTGACTTATACCGATTTGGGGATCTATCTTTCATCCTTCGGTCCATCTTTTCTCCAACTTTTGGGAGGCCTGCGACTAGGGTTTAGAAGGGCTTTGGCAAGGGTTTTGGAGTGGTTCTAGGCTTTAACACCATGTTTCTCTTGGAAGATAGTCATTAGAGGAGCTTGCGTCGGTACCGATCCGGTGAGCTGTGCCCTAGGCTTGACAAGTGGACCTTTGGAAAGGATGAGGCTACTCCACAAGACCATCGATATGAATACCGAGTGGGTTTTCTTATGGATTACATGTTTTTACTTTCGATTTCATTATTGATTGTATCTTGCTCTATGGAGAGCTAAACCCCCTAGTGGGTACTTGGACTTGTAAACCCTAGGATGTTATTGTTTCATTGACCTTTTATTATGTTTTCCTAAATTGATGTATTTAATTGAGTTCCAATCTTGAATGATTGTTGAATGATTTCTCCCTTAGAGTGACACTAGGGTTGAGAGTCCATCTTGGTAGCCTTTGTGGATGAGTGACACACCATGAGGGTTAGACATTACTAGATTGGAGAGGGATAAGAGGGTGAGTCGAACAGTAGCGGAGCGTCCCCTTTCCCCTCCGGTGTGATTTATACTACCTCCACGTTCCAAGAGTTTTTTGGGAACATGTAATTTAGGATTTTTACGACTCATTAGGCATCAGTTAGGAGACATAATAGTTGGTCTTGCACTTGAATCAATAACCCTAGAGGGAGAAATGTCCGAGTGCCTCACTTTCTATCGATTGCCTTTCCTCTCATTTTATTGTGCCTCTCTTTCTTATTTTCTTTAGTCTTGTTCACATTGATTTTATCAACACTATTATTGTTTCATCTTCACTTAAATAAGTAGCAATAATTGTGTTTCTATTTACTATTCCCTATGGATACGATAACCCACTCACCTGGGATTTATTATTGCGACGAACCCGTGCACTTGTGGATCACACGCAAGGGGCGTTGTCAAGTTTTCGGCGCCGTTGCCTCGGAATAGGTGTTTTAGAGACACTTTGCACCTTGCTATTTAGCTATTCATCATTTATTCTATTTCACCTTTTCTTATTCTATCATCGTTCTGATTTGTTTTTTTTTCTTTTATAGTAGGTCCAGGTTATGACCTGAGGGAACCCTTCGACATTAGTTGAAGGAGATCTTGAACTTGATCGAACACTCAGAAGAATGGGTAAAGAACTTGTATAAGAACCATTAAATCTAGCTGAAGTAGAAGGTGAAGGGTCTGAAAACATGGCAGAACAGAATGAGCAGAGGACACTCTCCGATTATACCAGACCCTCAGTTTTGGGCACACAATCTAGTATTGTGCGGCCACCAGTTACGGCTCAGAATTTTGAGCTAAACCCAGCATTCATCCACATGTTACAGTAGTCCGCACAGTTTAATGGTTTGGCCGATGAGGATCCAAACAGCCACATAGAGAATTTTTTGGAAGTGTGTGATATGCTCAAGATCAATGGTGTTACGGATGATGCCATCAAGTTGAGAGCCTTCCCATTTTCCTTAAAGGGGAGAGCGAAGCAATGGTTACATTCATTACCTAGAGCATTGATTACTACATGGGAGGAGATGGTAGAAGCTCTTCTTGCCCGATATTTCCCTCCGGGAAAATCTCCCAAAGCTTACTAATGAAATATCCTCCTTCATGCAAACAGAATTGGAGTCTCTATTTGAGAGATGGGAGATGTTCAAGGAGCTCCTGTGAAAACATCCTCAACATGGGTTTCCCTAGTGGATAATTATTTAGACCTTTTGCAATGGGTTGAACCCTAGCACAAGGCAGTTACTTGATGCAGCACTAGGAGGTACCTTAGGTAGCAAGACCCCCGGAGAAGCATGGCAATTGATTGAAGAAATGAGATTGAATAGCTACCAATGGAATGCAAGAGAGAAGAAGAAAGTTGCCAGTCTCCATGAGATTGATGCGGTTACATCATTAGCGGCCCAAGTAGAGTCATTGAGCAATAATTTAGACACTCTAACTTCTAGATTGGTGGCCATGACGAATTATAACAGATGTGGGGGAGGCCATGCTCCATCCGATTGCAATATTTCTATTGGTGGTACATCCTCGGTGGAACAAGTCGATTTTGTAGGTGATACGATGAAGGGCCAAGGAAATCCATATATGAATACCTACAATCCAGGTTGGAGGAGCCATCCGAATTTTTTTTGGAATAATCAAGGGTAACAAAAGGGTACGGCACCACAGGGTTTCCAACAACAACAACAAGCCCCGAACATGGAGAACCGAGTTGCAGGCTTGGAAACCTGAATGACCGACCTAGAGAAAGCTTTGACCAGATTCATGCAATCATCGGATATAAGGTTGCAATCTGTCAAAGCCACGCTTCGCAACCATACCACATCATTGCACAACCTAGAGAATCAAGTGGGACAAATCACGAAGTCATTATCGGAGTGACCACAAGGAAGCTTGCCTAGTAACACCAAAACTAACCCAAGGGAACATGAGAAGGCGATCACTTTAAGAAGTGGTCGTTAGGTTGAGGGCAGGCTTTCAAGTAAGAAGACCAATGTTAAAGCACCTGAGATCGTGGAGGTTGAGGAGAGAGCTAACAAGGAGAAGGAGGTGGCACCCCCACCTTGGAAGCCAAGAATCCCTTGTCCTTCAAAATTGAAGAACGACCAAAATGATGTGCAATACAAGAAGTTCTTGGGTCTATTTAAGCAATTGCATATCAACATTCCTTTTGTGGTGGCGTTGTCTTAAACGCATCGGTATGTGAAGTTCTTAAAGGATCATTTGACAACCAAGAGGAAGTTGGAAGAGAGTGCATCGGTGATCTTAAATGCCTCTTGTTCGGTGGTTTTGCCAAAGAATATGCCAAATGAGAAGAAAGATCCCGGAAGCTTCATCATCCCGTGCAACATTGGTAATTTGGGAGAAGAGATGGCATTGGCGGATTTAGGGGTTAGTATCAACGTCATGTCATACTCTTTCTTTCATAAGCTAGGCTTGGGAGAGCCTAGGCACACTCGGATGACGTTACAATTGGCAGACCGAACATTGAGACATCCGAGGGGCATCATTGAAGATGTGCTTGTCAAGGTTGACAAGTACATATTTGCTGTAGACTTCATAGTGTTGGATGTTGATAAGGATATAGATGTTCCTTTGATACTTTGGAGGTCATTCTTGTGCACTTCCAGGACACTTATCGACATGGACGGTGGGGAGTTGACACTGAGGCTTGGCGATGACTAGTTGGCATACCGCCTTGCCGAAGCCATGTGACATTCTCTCGACTTTGATGATACTCTTTATTTTCTTGATACTACCGATGAACTAATTGATGACTATGTGCAGGAAATGATGAATCCAGATCCGTACGAGGGGTTGTTAGACCAAGAAGTGGAGAATGAAGAATTGATGATGCTTGGTCTAGAGGAGAAGGTACCATCTACCCGGGGATCATGAAGAAGGTGCTCCGAAAGACGAAGCGTGTAAGGAGACATCACAAGAAATGCCCCGAGGCTAATGGGGATTTGCAAGAATGGATTAAGGGTGATGAACCCTTGTGTAGTAATGAACTTGATAACTCTCCCTCGACCTTCAAAAGACTATGTTCATCATGCTTCCAAGTTATGGGTAAGAGGGAAACCTTCATCTTTGAGCCCCCATGAGATAAGAAGAGATACATCAAGCTAAGTGACGTTAAACAAGCGCTTCTTGGGAGGCAACCAAAGTTCTTTACTGTTTTCTAGTTCTTAGTTTAGTGTTTGCATGAATAAGGCTTGAGTGTTGGTGTATTCATGTTTACGTGCTATTGTTGTGATTTCTCATGGATTATTTGGTGTTTACGTGTGCATAAATGTGTGTGGCAGAGTAATTTGGTCGTTTGAGCATGTGTTTCATGATTCTCTGGTTCATTTTGCATTGTCGAAGCAGGCTCTCAGTGTGTATACATGTTCAGAAATTTTCTGTAGAGCCTGCAGATTTTTCTAAGTCCTCCAGAAAAAACACATGGCTGTGTGGAAATTTTACACGGCCGTGTGTTTGCGTTCAGAGCTCATCCCGAGAGGACACAGGGTGTGTGTTTGCCCCTGTGAATGACCTTGTGACGGTCACACGCCCATGTGGAATTTCCACACAGGTATGTGTTTCTCTGTAGACGTTCAGAGAGCTATCCCGAGAACATACAGGGGTGTGTCTGCCCTTGTGTTTGACCCTGTGAACTACATACGGGCCTGGGTAACTTCCATACACCGGTGTAAATTCCTGCAGAGAGTTCTCCTCCATCCTGAGGAGACACAGGGGCATGTGAATGCCCCTGTCAGTAGCCCTGTGAAGATCCACGCCAGTGTGAAATTTTCACACGGGCGTGTGGAATACTTAGAATTTTTTTTGGTTGGACAAAGAAGTCACAGGGGCATGTGGGTACCCCTGTGGGTCGGGCACACGGGCGTGGGGAATTTCCACACGCCCGTGTGGATGTGTTCAGAGATAAAGTGTGCTATCCCGAGAGCACACAGGGGCATGTGTCTGTCCTTGTGAAGCTCTCATGTGGATGTACAGAATTCAACATGCCACGATTTCCTTTATAAATCCATCTTGCCTTTCTCATTTTCACACTTCCAAACGCTCAGAGAACACACTCATTCACTCTTCCCGACCTTGCACCACCGATTCAGAGTGTTTTACTCGAGTTTTCCGGCCGATTTCAAGTTTTTCTTCTTCATCTTGTCAGTAAACTATTATTCTCTCTTTTCTTCGGCATTACTTAATTTTAATTGATTAATCTGGAGAATGTGCTTTGTTTCTATGCTGAAGTGGTTAATGTATGTTTAGAATTAGTTTAGAAACAGTTTTTTGGTGTATTTGTGGATTTTTAGTATAGTATCCATGCGGCTTTCACGCCCTATTTATTTACACGGGCATGTGGAATTTCCACACGACCGTGTGGATTCTTGCAGTATAGATTTGTGACTAAGCTTGATCGATTTCCTTTCAAATCTTGCAGGTATGGCCCCTAGGACAAAGACGCTAGCTGACAAGCATCCTCGAGAGCACTCTCCAAAACCCGAGTGACAAGGTCCCCTTGCGTATATCTCGCAAGTGCACGAGTTTGTCGAAGTAATAATCACGGGTGAGTGGGTATCGAATCCACAGGGAGTAGGGAATAAAAATACTTAATTCGATTCTTAGTTATGTAAAAGATCAATGATAATGAGTGTGACGATGATTCAATTCTCAACAGTAAAAGCAACAAGTGAGAGAGCAAAAGTAAAGAAGGGGGTAAGGCAATCGATAAAGATGGGGTACCCGGATAATGCTCCACCTAGGATAATGGTTTCAAGTGTAAGAACCCTCTATTATGCTTCCTAATCAATGCAATGTTGAGTCGTGGAAATCCTTAATTACATAGTCCCAAATCTAAGGTCAACTATGCCTAACTCTATACATGTCCCGGAGGAGAAATCGAACAATCTCAACACCTCGCACTCGTATAGAGTTGTAATGAGCTCTACGGATTCCAAGTGATAAATCTCTTCCTAATTATAGACCTAATCCTTTGGTCCAGGTGGAAGGTCCCTAACCACAATTGAGCCCTAGATACTAAGATCACCTCAACGCTTCACTCCGTTGTACGCACAACTAAGCCCCAGCGGAAGTTCATCCCTTAGACCATTCACTCTATTATGGCCGCAAAGAACTCGAGGAACGGAGGTAGAATCTATCACGCCGGAGGGGAAAGGGGACGCTCCGGTACCTCTCGACTCACCCTCTCAACCCTCTCCAACCTAACTTTGTCTAACGCTCGTGGTGTGTCACTCACTCACATGGTTACCAACAAGAACTCTCAACCCTAGTGTCACTCTAGGGGAAATGTTCATACAATCAAGCATTCAAGGTTGGAACTCACAATAAACATCAATTTATTGAAAGCATAATAAAGAGGTTCAAAGAAACAAATACATCCTAGGGTTCACAATACCCGAGTACCCACTAGGGGTTTAGCTCTCCATGGAGCTAAGTACAATCAAAGAAATAGAATGTAAAAGCAATGAATCCATAAAGAAACCCCCTCGATAATCGTTTCGATGGTCTTGTGGAAAGTCCTCTACTCGTCGTCCAAGGATTCACTCGTCCGGTATAGGATACGCCTCGACGGAAGCTCCCCTACCAACCTTCTTCCTAAGGAATGAAGATGTCGGAGCCGTAGAACCTCTCCAAACCCTTGGCCAATACCCCTCGAAACCCTAGCCGAAACCCTCTCTCAAGTTTGGGAAAAGATGGAGAAAAGAATGCCAAAATCGGGGCTAAATCGGCTTTAAATAGGGCTGGAATCGGGCGACTACATGGGCGTGGATGCTCCACGCGCCCGTGCGGAATTTCCACACGGGCGTGGATAATTTCCACACGCCCGTGTGGATTCTCTGTTTCTCTGATTTCTCGGCCGGCTGTGAGCAGTGCTGCTACAGTATATGCTACAATGCTCTGCTACAGTATTCGCCCTGAATAGCTTCCCAATTCCATATGTCTTCAATGGTGTACACGTTGGTGGAGCTCTTGTTCACACTCTAGCATCTCACATCTGACCTATGTCTTCGTGTTTGAACCTTAGCAAGATTTCCCCCAAAATTGGTGCATTATGATACACATTGGCCTATTTCCTTCATACTCGGCCTCACAACCCTACCTGCATAAAAGTAACATAAAAACACACATATTAGTGTAAAAACTCGAGAAAAGTAATGCTCAACATAAGGAATGAACGCTTCACATTCGTATCGCACAAGCACTTATCACCGAGCATATAGAGTTTACTATACCTGAGCACCGAGCTCGATTTGAGCATCTTTCTAAGCTTAAGTTTGGTCAGACGCGGTTCCCAGATTCGAGTGCTATGTGCAAGATACAGTTGGCTGACGATATGGCAGATGAGATTGAGGAGATATTGGCCATGGCCAGTTGGCGTTGACTGCTGACTATTGGTGACCCTGCCATCCGGATGCCAACACTTAAAGTACTAACTAACATCGTTTGAGTTTGACAGATCGTACTCCAGTTTTGATAGTGGTAACGCCATACAGTTCAGAGTCTTCGGGCATCATTATAGTATGAGCGTCACACAGTTCTCAGTTTGTTTGGGGTTATACGATGAGGAATTCACTATCACAGAGGAGTACGAGCAGCTCCTTACAGATTATCAGGGTACCTTGACTCCTTACCGCGCGTATCGAGTATTATGTGGTCGTGATCAGCATAAGCCGGGGGTGTCGAAGTGACTTGTTTATCTCGGCCGAGCTACAGATACATGAACGCTATCCTGAGCAGATCAGTGAATGGCCGAGGTGATAGTACAGGTGTCCTGAGTAGACAGGAGCTTCTTTACTTATATTCCATGGTACAGCGCTAGCCAGTTCACCTTAGCCACATATTAGCAGAGTACCTGATGTATCAGGGTCAGTCTGCCAGGATCGGTATCCTCTTCTCTGGCCTATACATGGCTAGGCTCATCATCGGAATGGGTCCACGGGACGCTATTAGAGGGACAGAGAAGATGATCATACCTGCTCCTCTGGGTATAGAGATGATTAGACAGATGGGGATGCTGCGCAGGTATGGGCCAGGAGTGCATGTACTGATTGTACCTGATCCAGAAATAGCTAAGGGAGTTGCAGTAGAGGGTTCTCAGCCTACTCCAGAGCCGCAGCCAGAGCCGATAGAGATCGACGCACCACCAGCAACACAAGAGCAGTCCCCAGTGCGCATGTTCTACCCATCTCGAGCCTTTGATCGCTTTGAGAGGTATGAGAGTGCTGTAGGGATGTTACTGACCAAGATTACAGAGGTTCGAGCGACACAGGCTGCACAACACAAAGAGGTGATGGCGCGTTTTGATATTCTGCATCAGCTACTTGAGCGCGATGCCGCCTCACCATTCATCATCAGACCCAAGACCCCAGACCCCTCACGCTCCTCCAGCACCAGTTGATCCACCTATTGCAGCATCACCAAGACTAGTAGTAGTAGAGCTGACCACCAAAGACACCGACGCTTGATGCGTCTTTCTCTTAGTTTCTTTATAATTTAGTATTTCATTTTCCGTATTCTATTTTGGACATTGTACACTCAGAAAGGCTCTTCCTTCTAAGTTTATCTTTTATTTTTGTCTTGAGTTGTATTTCATTTCTTTATTTTTTTTATATAATCGAGTTTTATTTAGTTTTCATTGAGCTTACTGAACCCCCTTGTGTATGTGTGCAGATGGTCTTGTCAGTATGGAAATTGAGGATTAGTCATAGACACGGTCAATGTGTTTTACACTTGGCCGTGTGTGGTTCATAACTCGTTAGAACCCAACTCCCAACGATTTAGCTCCATCAAACGCAAAACTAGGAGTTCAGGGGAGTATTGTTTCAATTGCCCACTCCCCACATATATTTTTGAGTGATATACTTTGTATTGTGCTTGCATGCTTACATTGAGGGCAATGTACATCTTAAATGTGGGGGGAGTTCACATTACACATGTTTTTAACCTATGCTTTGATCGTGCATGCTCATGTAGCCAATGGTGGTTCACCTTAGTTGCAATGATTGTATTCTTGAGTTTAGGAGAATTTTCATCATTGAACATTTTAATGCTCTTGTTTTTACTTGGATTTCTAGGAATTTTTGCCCGATTGACATTTGTTACACTACTCGTTCAATAAACTCTTCTGGAAACTCAGGTTAGATATTTAAGGGACTAATTAGTGCTATTTCTTGTGTTATTTGTGCTAAAAAAAATATGAAAAGAGAAAAGAACTTGTTTTAGTTGTGCATTTGGGGTGGACAGAGCTACCACCTATGAAGTATGAAGCTACTCTCATAAGTCGGATACTAGTTATGCCCTAATGAGAGAAAGAGCTATCTCATGGGATGAGTGAAAGCCACTACCCTGGTAGAAAGAGCTACCACCTTGAAAGTGTGAAAGCCACCTTAGCCGTCGCTTCGGAAAGGGCTACCCTAGAGTATGTGTAAAGCTACTACCATCTATTTATTTTGTGTTGTTTTGTAGATAAGTAAGTCCCTTATACCTAGAACTTTGAGGAGTATACGTTGGGTTGACTTTGTAGATAAATAAGTCCCTTATGCCTAGATAACTAAGCCCCTTAGCCTCGTTTTCTCCAAGAGTTCCCATATCAAGCCTAGGGCATACCTCGCCAAAATGTTCTCGAATCCACACTTCTTTATAGAGGCCATATGAATAGGCACACAATCATGCTATAAATCACGTTGCATCTTCAATAAAAGTCACATTGATGAAGATCTTACTAGTAATGCACAAGTCAGAACACATGAGTGTTACAACCCTTGTGCCCCATATATTTGCTTAAGCACATCAGAGGTTGGCACACACTCACATGTGTTTGAGCACAACTTGTGTCTTCACGTTTGTTCACTCCAAGATTTCATCAACAAAAATATATCCACTATCTACTTTTGGTTCCTTTCTTGTATACTTGTCTCCATAACTCGAAATGCACAAAAGAATAAAAATACACATGCATGAGTGATAAATTCTGAGAAAAGTAATGCCCAACGTAAGAAAAGAATACTTCATATTACTAATACATAAGCACTTATCAACCGCCATTGTCAAGAACAACTAAAAGAAGTTTCAAGCTTATACATGTCTTACTTCAAGACTCATTAACTCCACCATTGAGATTGAGTTAATTGAGTAAAATGGCTTCTAAAATCATATTTTAGTTTAAAGGTTATCAACACCATTTCTGAAGACAAGTGGAAAAAATCTCAGGCTTAAATACATTCACTTCATAACTCATTAACTCTTTTATCAAGATTGAGCAAACACCATTTCTGAAGACAAGTGGAAAAAATCTCAGGCTTAAATACATTCACTTCATAACTCATTAACTCTTTTATCAAGATTGAGCAAAGCAGCTTTAAATATGAGAGTAAAAAAATGCTAAGCATATTTCACTTCGTAGCTTGTCAGCTTCATTGCTAAGAACAAGTGAAAGAAGTTTCAACCTTATATATGCCTAACTTCAAGACTTATCAACTCCACGGATGCGCTCTCCGCAAGTGCACGGGTCACAAGCAAGTAGAAAAGTGGTAGTCTGCGAGGGGTAGGGTTGTCGAACCACAGGGACTGGAACTCAAAGTACTCATTTTTCCTCTGATCTCTAGTTAAACAAAGATTAGGTTGGTTTTAAACAAGAACAAAACAAAATCTATAGAGAGTGGAGGGAAGGCAGCAATGCCCTGAGGAGATCCCTACAAGTTATAGCATGCTGAAATGTTTCTAATGTCTACCAGGTACATCCTAAGGTTCAAGTGTGTGCTCAAAAGCAATGTTGCATTTATGGTTCTTAAATACACCAAGCCTGCTAGGGTAACTGTGCATTAACAACGCCAATTGCATGTGTCCCGCAAGCTCACGTGTTTGTTGAAATAATAAAATCCCAGGTGAGTAGGTATCTATTCACAAGGAGTAGGGAGTAAAAAAAATACTTAAATTGTTTCTTAATTAGCGAAGTATGAATAGTGATTTGTGTGACAAGATGTAATGCAAACAAAAGTAAGAGAGACAAGAGAGAGAGAGCAAGTAAAGGAAAGATAAGGCAATCGATATAAATGCGGTACTCAGATATTGATCCGCCTAGGACAATCATTTCAAGTGCAAAAAACCTCTAATATGCTTCCTAACTAATGTATTAATGAGTCGTGGAGATCCATTAATACATGGTCCCAAATCTAAGGTCAACCATGCCTAACCCTATACATGTTCCGGAGGAGAAATTGAACAATCTCTCAACCTCGCACTCGTATAGAATTGCAATGAGTTCTACGGATTCCAAGTGATAAATCCTCTTCCTATATTTAGACTTAACCTTTTGGTCCAGGCGGAAAGTCCCTAGTAACAATTAAGCCCTAGATGCTAAAATCACTTCAATACTTCACTCCATTGTACTCACAACTAAGCCCTAGTGGAAGGTCATCCCTTAGCCCATTCACTCTACTATGGCCGCAAAAAACTCGAGGAATTGGAGGTAGAATAAATCACACCGGAGGGGAAAGGGGATGCTCCGCTACCTCTCGACTCACCCTCTCAACCCTCTCCAATCTAGCTTTGTCTAACTCTCGTGGTGTGTCACTCACTCACAAGGGTTACCAACAAGAACTCTCAACCTTAGTGTCACTCTAAAGGAGTATTCATACAATCAATGCATTCAAGATTGGAACTCAATAAAAACATCAATTAATGGAAGCGTAATAAAAAGGTTCAAAGAAACAATTACATCCTAGGGTTCACAATCCAAGTACCCATCAGGGGGTTCAGCTCTGCATGATACTAATTACAATCAATGAAATCGAATGTAAAAACAAAGAATTCATAGAAAACCCAATCGATGGTCGTGACGATGGTCTTGTGGTGAGTCCTCTACTCATTCTAGGGTTCCTTTGTCCAGCCTAGGATACACCTCGGCGGATCGATGCCGACGAAAGCTCTCCCACTAACCTTCTTCCAAATAGAGCGCGATGTCGGAGCTATAGAATCTCTCCCAATCCCTGGCCAATACCTCTCAAAACTCTAGCCGCAGCACTCTCTCAAGTTGGGGAAAAAATAGAGAAAAGAATCCTGAAATCGGGGCTGAAATCGACCTTAACTAGGGTTGCAATCGGGAATCCACACGCCCATGTGAATATTTCACACGGCCCGTGTGGAATTAACGCACGGGGGTGTGGAATTTCCACACGCCCGTGTGGCTTCTCTGATAACTCCTTCTTCGACGGTCAGTAAAGCGATGCACGCTACGAGTATTTTTGCTACAGCGTTGCTATAGTGCCTACTGCAATACCGGTCCGAAACACTTCTGAAGCCATGCTTTGATCGAAGCAACGTAAATGGGCACACGTTTATGTCGTAGATCACTTTGCTTTTTCAATGAATGGCCGCGTTGGTGGAGATCTTGTTACACATGCACAAGCCGGAATACTTAGAATGTGACTGGCTCTGTGCCACTCCAAATCATTGTGCTAGTTTGAAAACAAGGAGATTGGCACACATTCTATTATCTTGAACCCGACTTATGTCTTCGTGTTTCAACCTTCTCAAGATTTCCTCCAAATGGTGCACTCACGATCTACACTGGCTTCTTTCTATAAGATTGGCTTCACAACCCTGTATGCATGAAAGTAACATAAATACACACATATTAGCATTAAAACCCGATAAAAGTAATGCTCATCATAAGGAAAGAACACTTCGTATTATTATAACACAAGCACTTATCAAACTCCCCCACACTTAAGTTTTTGCTTGTCCTCAAGCAAAAATTAAAACATTGTATGCATAGATGAAGGAAATATTGGAAGTGCTTAGCTTTAGGTTCACCAAAGCATGCAAAGAGAGCATTCTACAAGTAATAGAGATTTCAACACTAAATACGAAAAATCAATGCTCTAACTAAAAACTTAAATCAAAAAGGACAACAAACCCAAAATCGTGTAAGTGTGTGAACTCCCTCAAGTCAACCCAAAGTATACTCCTCAAAGTTCTACATATAAGGAACTTATTTATCTACAAAAGGTAACAAAATTCAAAAAGGGTAGTAGCTTCACACATCCTCTAAGGTAGCCCTTTCAAAAGCGGCCTCTAAGGTGGCTTTCACACTTTTGAGGTGGTAGCTCTTTTTACCGGGGTGGTAGCTTTCACACATCCCATGGGATAACTATTTCTCTCATTAGGGCATAACTAGTATCCGATTTATGAGAGTAGCTTCATACATCATAGGTGGTAGCTCTTTCCACCTAACAAGCACAACTAAACAACAACACTATTTTGTTTTTTCTTTTCATTTTTTCATGTTTTTTCACAAACAACAAAAGAAATAACAATAAGTAGACCCTTTAACATCGAACATGAGTTTCCAAAAGAGTTTAAAGAGTGAGTAGTGCAACAAGTGTCAATTGGGCAAAAAAATTTCTACAAATTCAAGCAAAAAAACTAGAGCATGAAGACATTCAATGTTAAAAATTCTCCTCCTAAACCCAAGAATACAATCATTCCAACCAAGGTGAACCGCCATTGGCTATGTAAACATGTATAACAATCAAGACTAATATAAAAGAGATGTGTGCACTATGAAACTCCCCCCACACACTTAAGTTGTACATTGTCCCCAATGTACACATGCAAGCTCATTCATGATGTATATAAATCAAGAATAATGTGGGAGAAGCAATCGAAACAATACTCCCCTGACTCCTAGTTTTGCATCTGATGGAGCCAATTTGTTGGGAGTGGTGTTCCAACGGGTTGTGAAGCACACACGGCCAAGGGCCGAAGCACCTTGGCCTTATCTATGACAAGTTCTCAATTCCCATGATGATAAGACCATCTGCACGCTTACATGATGGGTTCAGTGAAGCTCAATAAAACAAAAACAGCTTGAGTATATAACGGATAGAGAAATGAATACAACTCGAAACAACAAAACGAAAATATAAACTCAGAAGGAAAGTCCGTTCTGAGCATACAAGTCCAAAAGGAAATGTAAAAAGTAAAGAAATGAAAAACAAAATCAAGTGTCGGTGTCGCGCTTAGCTATGGCTTCATCGGACACAAATGGCTCTAGTAGGGGCATGTTCAACACATAAACACCATCCCGATATTTCCTGATCATACCTATGAGCCTCATTGTCTCTAACCCGAGAGGTGCTGATATTATTGTTTTCTCAGCCCCTCTAATCGTATCTCATAGGCCCATCCCAAGGATGAGTCTAGTGATGTATGGATCTCAGAAAATGACACCAAGCTTGGGATAATGTCCCTGATGCCTCAGACACTCCGCTAAAATATGTCCCAAATGAATCGGATCATCAGGCACCATAGAGTATAAATATAAAAGTTCCTGCTTGCTAAGGACTCCCGTGCTGTCTCCGCGTCCGTTCACTGATCTATTCAAGATGGTGTGAAGATATCTGTAACTAGGTCTAGAAAGACATGTAGCCTTAGACACTCCTGGCTCATACCGACCCTAACCACATAGTATTCTGTAAGCTTTCTGATGAGTCGAACTTCCACAATAGTCAGTCGGCATCTCATCATACTCCTCCATCTTAGTGAACTCCTCATCATATAACCCAAGTCGAATGGAAAATTGTGTGAGGCTCATAATATGATACTGCCCAAAAGCTCTGAATTAAATAGTATCGACGCTATCAAAATCAGCATAAGAGCGGTCAAACTCAAATGAGGTGAGCACCTCCAATGTCAGCAGGCGGATAGCGGGGTCACGAATAATCAATAGCTTGTGCCAACTTCCCACCGAGTAATTTCTTGACCTTATTGGCCATGTCGTCTGCTCGCTGTACTTCCCTAAGTGAACTCACGTCCGGGATACATGTCAGACCGAACTTAAGCTTCGCTAGTCGCTCAAATAGAGTTCGATGCTCGGGAAGTGTAAATTCCATGCTTTCCGGTTTAGGAGTAGGCTCTCTAGTACGCTTACCAGTTGTTCGCTTCGATCTAGGGGCCATACCTACATGTATTAGAAAGGAGATCGATCAGATTCATAAATAGTCTAATACTGCAGGATTCCACACAGTCGTGTGGAAATTCCACATGCCCGTGTAGATTCATGAGGCCTGCAAACCGCACGCCCTCTGTGATGAAAACCTACGAATACAACTCTCCCTTACTTTTAGAGCTCATTATCAACATATCACAACCATTTTAGCATGAAACCGAGGTACGTTTACCAGTTTAATCGAAGAGAATAAAATAAAATCAAATAAGGGTGTACTCAAGATAAAACAAGGGTTTACCAATGAGATGAGACTAAAAACCTTTGAAATCGGCGGGAATCGCAAAGTATCAACTCAAAATAAATAAATGCTGGGAGGTTGGGAGAATGCTGGAGAGTGTTTTCAAGAGATGGAAGGTGTGCTAAGGAGAGAGGCTTATAAGATTTATAAAGAAGGGACGCAGCTTTATGATGCCTGCACATCCACACGGGCGTGTAAAAATTACACACGCTCGTGTGCCTTCACACGAGAGACTCACAGGGGCGGACACACACCCCTGTGCGCCTCTCGGGAAAACACTCATCCTCTCTGAACACAACCGCACGGGCGTGCGGAAATTACCCATGCCCGTGTTCCCAACCCACAGGGGCAACCACACGCCCTTGTGGCTTCTCTGTCCAATCGAGAAGAATCTCTAAGTGTTTCGCACGCCCATACAGAAATTTCGCACGATCGTGGACATTCACATGCCAAACTCACAGGGGCAGCCGCACGCCCCTGTGTTTTCTCGGGATGGAGAGAACTCGTATGCAGAGATCCGCACGGGCGTGCGGAAAATACCCACGCCCGTGCGTTGTTCACAAGTTCGCTCACAAGGGCGAGTCCACACCCCTGTGTGCTCTCTGGATAAATCGCCAAGTCTCTGCAAGAAAACGCACGCCCTTGCGGAAGTTACCCATGGGCGTGCAAAAATCGCAAGGTCAGTCACAGGGGCGAGTCCACGCCCCTATGACTTCTCTGGATGAGCTCGCAATACAACTCCATGGGTGTGCAGAAATTCCACACACCCGTGTTTTTTCTCTAGATGACTTAGAAAACTCTACAGGCTCTGCAGAAACTTCCTGAACATGATTACACGTTCTGAGCCTGCCCTTTTATGCATAATATAGTAGTGGAAAACATCAAAAACAAGCTCAAGCGACTTAAACTTCGCCAAATCCACACGAATACACACGATGACATCAAAATCCACAATATATAGCAGAAGCATCTAAAGATCAAGACACCAACACTCAACAAGTTATTCACGCAAAAACTAAACTACTTGACTAAGAAAACAGTAACACTTGGGTTGCCTGCCAAGAAGCGCTTGTTCTACGTTACTAAGCTTGACGTACCTTTCCTTACCTCATGGGGGCTCATGAAGGAAGATTGGCCTCTTACCCATGGCTTGAAAGCATGACGAGCAAAGTCTCTTGAAGGTAGAGGGGGAGTTATCGAGCTTGGGACCACCTAGCAATGGTTTATCCAACTTTCCGGATTGAACATTTCCTTCATATATTCATCAACAATCTTATCAGTAGTGTCTAAAAAATACAAAGTATCATCGAAATCAAGAGAATGCCGTATACCTTCAGCAAGGCTTTATGTGAGCTTGTCATCTCCAACTCTCAAAGTTAGCTCCCCGCGGTCCATGTCAATCAATGCCTTGGAAGTCCGCAAGAATGGCCTCCCAAGTATCAAGGGTACATCCGCATCCTCATTGACGTCTAGTACCACAAAATCCACAGGAAATATGTACTTGTCCACCTTGACAAGCACATCTTTGACAATACCCCTCGGATGTCTCACCGTTCTGTCCGCAATTACAAAGTCATTCGAGTGGGCCTAGGCTCGCCTATGCCTAGCTTCTGAAAGAAAGTGTATGGCATGACATTGATACTGGCCCCTGAGTCCGCCAATGCCATTTTTTCACCTAAATTGCTAATGTTGCACGGAATGATGAAGCTTCCCTGGTCTTTCCTCTTGTTCAGCATGTTCTTTTTCAAAACCACCGAGCAAGAAGCATCTAAGATCACTGAAGCACTCTCCTCTAACTTCCTCTTGTTAGTCAATAAGTCTTTCAAAAGTTTTGCATACTTAGGCATTTGAGCCAATGCCTTAACAAAAGGAATGTTGATGTGGAGTTATTTGAACAAACTCAGGAATTTCTTGTTTTGTTCATCCACTTGGTCATTCTTTAACCTAGAGGGATAAGGGATTCTTGGCTTGAAAGGTGGGGGTGCCACCTCTTTCTCTTTTCTTGTTTCCTCTTTAACCTCTATGACCTCGGGTGCGTGTTCATTGGGCTTCTCACTCGGAAACCTACCTTCAACCTCATGACCACTTCTCAAAGTGATCGCCTTCATATGCTCTCTAGGATTTCTCTCGGTATTGTTTGGCAAGCTTCCTTGTGGTCTCTCCGATAGAGACTTCGTAATTTGCCCCACTTGATTCTCAAGGTTGTGCAAAGAAGCAGTGTGGTTGCGAAGTGTAGCCTCAACTGATTGAAACCTTGTGTCCGATGATTGCACGAATCTAGTCAAGGTCTTCTCCAAATCGGTCATCCAGGTCTCCAAATAGGAAAGTCGATTCTCCATGTTTGGGGCTTGTTGTTGGAAACCCGGTGGCCCCATGGCCTTTTGTGGAACTTGATTACTCCACAAGAAAATGGGATGATTCTTACAACCTAGATTGTAGGTGTTGCTATATGGATTCCCTTGATTTCTCATCACATTACCCACAAAATCCACAGCCTCAACTGAAGATGCATCACCATTGGAGATTAGGCAATCGGAGGGAGCATGTCCTCCACAACACCCGGTGCAAGTAGTCACGGCCGCCACTCTATTCGAAGTTAGAACATCTAACTTCTTACTCAATGATTCCACTTGAGCCGCCAATGAAGTTACTGCATCTATCTCATGGAGCCCGGCCACCTTCTTCTTTTCCCTAGCATTCCATTGGTTGCTATTTAACCCCATTTCTTTAATTAATTGACGGGCCTCACCAGAGGTCTTGCTACCTAAGGTACCTCCTCCCGCCGCATCTAAGAGTTGCCTTGTACTCGGATTCAACTCATTGTAAAAGGTCTGAACAATCATTCACTCCGGGAATCCGTGATGCGGGTACTTTCTCAGGAACTCCTTGAACCTTTCCCACATCTAAAATAGAGACTCCAATTCCAACTGTACAAAGGACGAGATCTCATTCCTAAGCTTTGCAGATTTTCTAGGAGGGAAATATCGGGCAAGAAAAGCTTCTACCATCTCCTTCCATGTGGTAATTGATGCTTTAGGTAATGAGTATAGCCACTGATTCGCTCTCCCCTTTAATGAAAATGGGAAGGCTCCAAACTTGATGGCATCCTCCGTCACCCCGTTTATCTTGAGGATATCACACACCTCGAGAAAATTCTCTATATGACTGTTTGGATCCTCATCAGCCAAACCATTAAACTATGCGGATTGCTGCAACATCTGGATGAATGCCGGCTTCAGTTCAAAGTTCTGAGCTGTAATCGGGGAACGTACAATACTCGATTGTGTCCCCAATACTAAAGGTTTGGCATAATAGGATAATGTCCTTTGTTGCTCATTTTGTTCCGCCATATTATCCGACCCTTCAACTTCAAAATTGAACAATCTATCAACCTCGCACTCATATAGAATTACAATGAGTTCTAGGGATTCCAAGTGATAAATCCTCTTCCTATATTTAGACTTAACACTTTGGTCCAGGCGAAAAGTCCCTAGTCACAATTAAGCCTTAGATGCTAAAATCACTTCAACACTTCAATCCATTGCACTCGCAACTAAGCCCCAGCGGAAGATCATCCCTTAGCCCATTCACTCTACTATCACCGCAAAGAACTCAAAGAATTAGAGGTAGAATAAATCACACCGGAGGGGAAAGGGGACGCTCCGCTACCTCTCGACTCATCCTCTCAACCCTCTCTAATCTAGCTTTGTCTAACTCTCGTGGTGTGTCACTCAGTCACAAGGGTTACCAACAAGAACTCTCAACCCTAGTGTCACTCAAAAGGGTGTATTCATATAATCAATGCATTCAAGATTGGAACTCATTAAAAACATCAATTAATGGAAGCATAATAAAAAAGGTTCAAAGAAACAATTACATTCTAGGGTTCACAATCCAAGTACCCACTAAGGGGTTTAGCTGTCTGTGGAGCTAATTACAATCAATGAAATCGAATGTAAAAACAAAGAATTCATAGAAAACCCCCTCAATGGTCATGACGAAGGTCTTGTGGAGAGTCCTCTACTCATCCAAGGGTTCTTTTGTCTGGCCTAGGATACACCTCGCCGGATCGATGCCGACAAAAGCTCTCCCACTAACCTTCTTCCAAATGGAGCACGATGTCAAAGCTGTAGAACCTCTCCTAATCCCTGGCTAATACCTCTCAAAACTCTAGCTGCAGCCCTCTCTCAAGTTGGTGAAAAGATGGAGAAAAGAATCCTCAAATAGTGGCTGAAATCGACCTTAAATAGGGCTGGAATCGGGTTTCCACATGCCCATGTGAATATTTCACACGGCCCGTGTGGAATTAATGCACGGGCGTGTGGAATTTCCATATGCTCGTGTGGCTTCTCTGGATAACTCCTTCTTCGGCCGTCTGTGAACAGTACCTACTATAGTATTTTGCTGTAACCATGCTTTCATCGAGGCAACGTAAACGGGCACACGTTTACGTCGTAGATCACTTTGCTTCTTCAATGAACGGCCGCGTTGGTGGAGATCTTGTTACACATGCATAAGCCGGAATACTTAGAATGTGACTACCTCTGTGCCCCTCCAAATCATTATGCTAGCTTGAATACAAGGAGGTTGGCACACATTCTAGCATCTTGAACCTGACTTATGTCTTCGCGTTTGAACCTTCTCAAGATTTCCTCCAAATGGTGCACTCACAATCTACATTGGCTTCTTTCTATAAAATTAGGCTTCACAACCCTATATGCATGAAAGTAACATAAATACACACATCTTAGCGTTAAAACCCGATAAAAGTAATGCTCATCATAAAGAAAGAACACTTCCTATTCTTATCACACAAGCACTTATCATCCATCTAGAACACATCAAGTTTTGCAATCACAATAAGCAATCACAACTATGGTCATTCATACACCAAGTTTTACCAAACCATCTATGCAAATCAAACACATCAAGTTATGCAATACAAGATTTAACAGTAGGATCCAAAGAACCCTGTAGAAATTAAAAACCATTAGTCAAAGAATACAAAACATTGTAGTTCAACACCCCATGGTACTGTGGATGGTTATCCCCTCATGGATGAGTACAATAACGAAGAAACAATTGAAAATCTAGAGAAACAAGACATGATTCTCCCCTTTCTAAGCAAGATGATCTTTCTTGGTGCTAACCTACTTCTCTTGTGCCTCCAACTCGCCCTTGATCTCCCTAGATGCTGTGGTGAAGCCTGATCTTTGATCTCATCCAAGTCCTCCCGGTGGAAAAAAGAATCCCTGAACAAAGATGATCTCAAAACCCTAGAAATCTGGAGTTTTATGGTCATTTTTGGGCTTTACACGGTCTGTGCAGGGTCGTGCGAGGACTGTGTCCTTGCTGTGGATTCTGAGTGAATCAGGCCTGGAATATTCAGCCGATGTGACACGATCGTGTCATGCCCAAACCATGCCTGTGCACGATAGTGCGAGGAGTTTCCAGATTGTGCTTCTCCAATTTAAAAGAAACTGTCTTCAGGCTGAGATTTTCAAAGGAACGCACTGTCAAAAGACTGTGTATCGCCTAAAGGAATGATCATGCTTGAATACTTTCTTGTTCATTTCCAGGATGGGGTATTCAGGGGGATAGCGCACACTCGTGCGTTGCCTATATCAGTCTTGATACTTTAGCAGAATCTTGATTCTTCTACTCGATTACTTCCTGAATTCACTTCAATTTGCTTCGAGCCCCTAGTTTCTACACATGGAGCAAATATACCCAGAATAGCACCTCAAATGGATAAAATTGTGCTAAAAGACAAACAAATGAATGGAAAGAGGGTGAGTAAATATGATATGAAATGCATTCATCATCCACCATTGAGATTGATTTAATCAAGTTAAAAGTTCTTCTAAAATCATATTTCACTTTGAAACTTGTCAATGACATCATTTAGGACAAGGGGACAAGTCTTATGCTTAAATATTTTTCACTTCAAATGAAGCCAAGCAAAAGAAAGAAAAGAAAAGAAACAAAAAGAAAAGAAAAGAAAAGAAAAGCATAAAAAAAACAACATCAAATATGAAAGAAAATAATGCCAAGTATGTTTTACTTTGATGCTTATAAATCAAATAAGTTAAATCAATTACATGAAAGGTCATAACTCGATGATGTGTAAGTTAAAGTTCAAAGCATGGGAGAGTCAAGATGTAAGAAAATTAAATGAATGGTGAATTAACTATGAAGTCTCATAACATTAAAAGTAAGAGAATCAAAGAGACATAAAAGTAAAAGACTTAAAGGCTTCACAAAAATGACATGCGGAAGTCTTCAGGAAACAATATCTAAGGAAATCAACTTCATCATACTCGAATATTATGAGATCACAACTTAAGATCTGAATGATGCTCAAGATGCAAGCTCAAAAAAAAAATACAAGAAGGTCAAAGTCAACAAAGTCAAAAGAGACATTTAAGCATGATTTTTGGTGAAAGAGCCCTGTGAATCGAAATCTAATGGGCTCAAACCATGTGAAGATAGAAGAAAATTAGGAAATTAGTGTTAGGAGAACTAGATTCCTAGTTTTTTTTATATTTTGGTTTATTCTTATATACTTTATGTTTTGCCCGATAATTTCTCATTTCACAATTCTTCTTAATTAGAAGTTCCAATGACGTTGTCTGGGATAATTAATATTAGCGGCTTGCCCCTAATAGTAGTCATGAACCTACAATATCTTGAAGTTAAAAAAAAATAATTAAAATTTGATTTGTGATCTACTTATTTTTAATCAATCGATCCTAATTAAAGGCTGGGTAAGAAATGAGGACCCCACAAATTCTTTCATGCCCAATGCGGACCCGACTTCTCTCCCTTCTTTGAAACAAAGTGTGAATGAAAAATTAAAAAAGAAAAAAGCTAAAACAAATCAACTAGTTTTATTAATGTGATGTTTTCTTTTCTATATTTTTGTAATGGCATCAACAAACATCACCAACAATTCTACTGCTTCATGCACCATTTTCATGGGGGAAGGCACTTAGGTCAAGCTTCCCTATGCGTCGGTTTGCACTGGTCCTGTTGGTATGGTGTTAGAATGTCAATTTTATAATGAGCCCACCACCATCGCCAACTGGCTTTCACATCCCACGGTTGCCATCAAAGGGATGTCATTTGAATGTGCTACCACCTGCTGAGGTAAAGATGATTTCTCTATTGCTAGAACATCTGTGTTCAACAGACTCACTTTTCCAAAGAGAGTTATGAACATGAAAAGGAAGAGGATGAAGAGGAGTTTTCATTCACCATTATGGTTGAAGGAGAAAAGAGTGGCATCTTCATGAAGCCTAAGGTGATCCAAACAATACCCTTCACAAAGGGGTATTCAAGGTTGACCAAGAGGATGATGCCCTCGCCTATAGAGAAAGTAAGTTTT
Source organism: Dioscorea cayenensis subsp. rotundata (assembly GCF_009730915.1). Taxonomy (NCBI): domain Eukaryota; kingdom Viridiplantae; phylum Streptophyta; class Magnoliopsida; order Dioscoreales; family Dioscoreaceae; genus Dioscorea; species Dioscorea cayenensis. The sequence continues at coordinate 17,127,005 of NC_052489.1, forward strand.
GTTTCATTCAAAGCCTAAAGGAATTACTCATCAAATTCATTTACAAACTCCTTTGAACCATTGCGAATGGTAAAGAAGAACTCCACAATAGCTGAGCTTTACTCCCAACAAAAGGACATGAGGAAAGAAGGCAGGCCACTAAAGTCTCACTATTATAAGGAGACTTTTGTGAAGAAGATCTATAACAACTATACTTCTTACAGAAAGTTGAAAATAGAGAAGATGACACTGAAAGAGTTCTACCTAAGAAAGAAGAAGTTAATCATGGAGTTATAGGCTTCTATGTTTAATAGACTTGCCTTACCAAAGAAGCAAGTATATATGAAGCTAAAGGAGACACAAGTAAACACCCTCAATTTCTTGCTCAAAGTTCCAAAGGACGAGAAAAGAAGATTAAGAGAAGGAAAACCCCATGGTACATACCATATGAGTTATCATTGAATGATCAGAACATCCGGCTAAGCCAAAATGTCCTCTTACTAGGCTGAGAAAGAAAATGACAACCGACACGAGTAGCCTTCCAGAAGATGATCTCAATCAAATATTACAAGAAAAAGGAAAAGCCATGTCCCAAGAAAAGTTCTAAACTTATCCTAGGAGGACAATGACTCAAGTGATCAAGAAGATGACAACCTTGTCTTCACTTCCAACAGAGATCCAGTGTTTGCAAAAATTAAGAAGAAGTTGAATCAATGTGAGAAAGAGCACATATCCATAATGCACACTATTGCATCTTTAACAGATGCGATTTCTGGCTTAAGTGATCAAAGTCCAAAACCTATTTCAATATAATTCAAGAAATTTGCATAAGCACGCCCCATCGGACCAAGTTGTCCAAGAAGAAGATGATGATGAGGAAGAAGTCCTTGGACTACATAAACAAGGTGGGACATCAATAGCTCCTGAGCTAGCATTACCTCGATAGGAGATCCAATAGATGGTGGTTGCTGAGTTGAAACAAGCTAAAGGGGGCACATTGACAAGTCATGGTGATAAATCATACCAAAGCTTTCATGATCAAATTGCTTACCCTAAGGGGTATAGTGTTCCTAAGTTCAAGCAATTCTATGGCTTAGCGAATTCAGATCAACACTTGGCTCATTTCATAACAGCTTGTGGAGATACAAGTAACAATCAATCTCTTTTGCTACACCAATTTACCGCTAGCCTAACAAGAGTCACATTTGAATGATATGCAAATTTCAAACATGGCAGCAAATGAAAGATGACTTTAGGGTTTGATTTGGTGGAATGACTGATAAAATTACCATAGCAGATTTGGCCAACACAAGGTAAAACAATGACGAGAAGGTTATTGAATACGTGATGAGGTGGTGCAACATGAGTATCAAATGTGAGTAACCACTTGATCAAGTGCAAGCAGTGGGATTGTTAGTGGGAAACATCGATAACTGGATGGCACCTTTTCTTAGTTCATCTAAAATCCACACTTTTCAAGACTTGATCTCTCAAGTGAAGAAGCAGGATAGGACTAGTATAAAGATGCTGTTCATGATTCAACCAACGAGGGTGGATAAGGAAAAGCCAAAGAAGCCAAAAGTTGGAAAACACATGGCCTTTGTGACTGATAAAGTAAAGAAGTAGACAACACTACCAAACAACAACAAACCAAAGCCACCTACACTTGGGGGTGGAAATGAACCAACTAATTCTTCAAGTTCTATTCAAGAAAGGATGAGAAGAAAATATTCTTTTAGAAGGGACAAAGTGATGAAGATATTTAAAGATGCATTGAAGGTGGATCTACAGTTGCTAGAGAGCAAGCAACCAGAAGAACCAGATAAGAAAGATCATTTAAATTTCTATCCATACCATAGAATATTGGGTCATTTGATCAAGAATTATTATGTGTTCAAAAACTGGATTGGTCGGCAATATCAAGAGTGGATTATCACTTTATCTAAAAGTGTATTGCTCAATCATCAGCTGAGCAATGCAACTATGTTTTTGTCACATTGAAAGGAGAACCTTTATGGAGGCAAGACATAGGCGGCATGTCATAAGATACGCAAGCTGAAGAAGGCCCTCAAATTCCTATGGAGCCTGCTATCAAGTGGAGGAGAGCTCCATGGTATTAGGAAGGCTTATGGGAAATTTTTATCTCAAAGAAGTCAAGAAAGATGTTAAAAAAATTAGGAGAGCTACCTGGTATCAAGAGGCGGAGAGCTCAAGACCCTAATGAAAAGCCTAAGAAAAAAAACAAGAAGAGTAAAAAGATGGATAACATGAAAAGTAAGCAGAAGCAGATGAAGCCCCTAATATTCCATCATAAGAAATCGATTATTAAAGGGTATATCGATTCATAGGAAGATTACCACCAGAGAAAGAGAGCTTTAATTACACTATGGGATTATTTCCCTGATGAGGGTAAGGAGCTACTCATGCAATTAGATGAATATCAAGATGTGGAACCCATGATTGAGACTTGTAGAGTCATTACTTGTTATGAAGAAAAGACATATGTTGATGTCGATGATGAAAATGAGCTTGAGCTCTACTACTTAGATGTAGATGATCCTTTATAGGAATGGGGGTGGGGCGGGCGGGCGGGAATGGGATCCCCGTCCCCATCCCCGATCTCCACGGGGCCGGGATTCCCCGGTTAAAATTTCACATGGGGGAAAAATCCTCCCCCGCTCACTCCCCCGCGGGGATCCCCGCCCCATGGGGAATCCCCGCCCCGTGCAAAACATTAATATAAAAATTTTCTATAAATAACTATAATATTTCTAATGCATTTATATTACACATGCTAAAGATGCTATATACAATTGAAAATAAAAAATATAATGTATGATGAAAAAATCTAGACAAATGGATATTTGAATAAAAAAATATAATGCTTATATGTAGCAATACATGGATATTTGAATAAAAAAAATCTAGACAAATTACAATTACCTAATTATCCAATTCATTTAAATTAAATAAATAATTAGTTTTTATGAATATTAGAAATTTGAAAATTAGAAGTTTGAATTTTAATTTTGTAGATTTATTATATAATAATTTTATTAAAATAATTTAAGATTTTATTAAATAAATATGTTTTAATGAAATATATAAATTTAAATAGTTAATAAGTTGTATGAAATAATTGTGAGTTCCATAATAATAACTAAAAATATTAACAAATAAATATTTATTGATTATATATATATATAATATTATGTTAATGTTGAAATAATGTTTAATAAGTATATTAAAAATATATAATATATTCTTTTGGGGAATCCCCGCGGGGATTCCCCACGGGGTTCCCCGCGGAGAGCGGGGCGGGGATCCCCGTGGGTCGGGGAGACCATTCCCCGCCCCCGCCCGCCCCGCTAGGCGGGGAGGAATTTTTGTCCGCTCCCCACCCCGCGGGGGGGATGTTTCGGGGAATCCCCGCCCCGCCCCCATTCCTAATCCTTTACCTGAGTAGCTATATAATCAACATGTGGAACACTATGTCAGTAAGAAGCAGAGAAAGAAACAAGCTTTTAAAGAAAGGGTTTGAATGGCGAATGCAAGGTTACAGGAAGCTCCATCACAATCTTCTCAAACAGGCCAACACTATCCAAAAGAGAGACCAAGAAGAGCACCCACATATAAGATACTCAAAATGGTGATACCATATAAGGAGATTCCATCTTTTATCCAAAAAGGTGACATATGACCTCACTCATCAAAAGCCACATGTTCCAGATAGTGATGTTCCTTGGAACAAGTCTAGGCCCATAGATCCTATGAGTACTTCCTTCAATCAAAAGATATACATCAACAATATAGTGAAGTTCGAAGAACCGACATGGAGGAAGGAAGAGTATCTCAAGCCCTCAGTAATATTAAAGGTGGGAGCTTGCCATAAGAAAAGATAAAATTCAATAATTATTTCAGAAGATGGTTGAGAAAGAGGTGTTGACTCTAAAGAAGAAAGGGGATGTAGTAGCAGACATAAAGGATCATCCTAAGTTTTGCCATTTTCATTGTTTGATAAGACATGTACTTGAAGATTGTTATGGTTTTAGGAGCTGGTTGCATAAAGCACACGTCTGATGCTATACACTTACCTGAAGAGTACTTTGATTCATTAGGCACATGTTATGCCCTGACAATTAAAGAAAGATGTGATTATAGGTGTAATCGCCAAGATGAGCACAATGAGCCTCTCATGATTAATAATGTGTAAAGGTTTCTCAAGCAGTAATGTGGGACAAAAGATAAAGGAAATGAGAAGGAGATTGATATAAATAAGGACATCGCGTAGTCACAGAAGAGCTCTACTTCCAAGACACAAGATTATAATGTTGGAGCTCACTGATAAGTGCTCGTGCGATAAGAATACAAAGTGTTCTTTCCTTGTGTTGAGCATTACTTTTCTCGGGTTTTAACGCTAATATGTGTGTAGTTATGTTACTTTCATGCAGTTAGGGTTGTGAGGCCGAATATGAAAGAAAGAAGCCAATGTGGGTCGTAAATGCACCAATTTGGAGGAAATCTTGCTAAGGTTCAGACGCGAAAACATAGGTCGGGTTCGAGATGTGAGAATGTGTGCCAACCTCCTCGTATTCAAGTTAATATAACTATTTGGAGGGGCACAAGGGCAGTCACATTCAAGCATTCCGACTTGTGCATATAGAACAAGATCTCCACCAACATGTCCATTATTGAATAAGCAAAGCGATCCACGACGTAAACGTGTGCCCGTTTGCGTTACCTCAATGAAAGTATGGATTTGGGAGTATTTCGGGCCGATACTGTAGTAGGGTACTGTAGCAAAACGTTAGCAAGAATACTGTACCAGCACTGTTCACAGCCGGCCGAGAAAACAGGAAAACAGAGAATCCACACAGGCATGTGGAAATTACACACGCCCGTGTGAAAAATCCACAGGGGCGCTCACACGGCATTCTTTTCTCCATCTTTTCCCCAACTTGAGAGAGGGCTGCGGCTAGGGTTTTGAAAGGTATTGGCTAGGGCTTTGGAGAGGTTCTACGGCTCCGACATCACGCACCGTTTGGAAGAAGGTTAGTGGGAGAGATTTCGTTGGCACCGATCCGGCGAGGTGTATCCTAGGCCGGACAAATGGACCCTTGCGACGAGTAGAGGACTCTCCACAAGACCATCGCCATGACTAACGAGTTGGATTTCTATGGATGCTTTGTTTTTACATTCGATTTCATTGATTGTATTTAGCTCCATGGAGATCTAAACCCCTAGTGGGTACTTGGGTATTTCTGAACCCTAGGATATATTCATTTCATTGAATCTCTTTATTATGCTTTCAATTAATTGATGTTTATTGTGACTTTTAATCTTGTATTCTTGATTGTATGAATACTCCCCTAAAGTGACACTAGAGTTGAGAGTTCTTCTTGGTAACTCTTGTGAGTGAGTGACACACTATGAGAGTTAGACAAAGCTAGATTGAAGAGGGTTGAGAGGGTGAGTCGAGAGGTAGCGGAGCGTCCCCTTTTCCCTCCGGTGTGATCTATCCTACCTCCACGTTCCAAGAGTTCTTTGCAACTATAGTAGACTGAATGGGCTAAGGGATGACCTTCCTTTAGGGCTTAGTTGCAAGTGCAACGGAGTGAAGTGTTGAAGTGATTTTAGCATGTAGGGCTTAATTGTGGCTAGGGATCTTTCACCTGGACCAAAGGGTTAGGTCTATATATAGGAATAGGGTTTATCATTTGGAATCCCTAGAGCTCATTGCAATTCTATACGAGTGCGAGGTGTTGAGATTGTTCGATTTCTCCTCTGGGACATATATAGAGTTAGGCATGTTTGACCTTAGATTTGGTTCTATACAATTAAGGATTTCCATGACTCACTATTGCATTAATTAGGAAGCATAATAGAGGTTTCTTGCACTTGAAATGATTGTCCTAGGCTGAACAATATCCGAGTACCCCATCTTTATTGATTGCCTTACCTTCTCCTTTACTTGTGCTCTCTTTCTTGTTGTTTTTACTCTTCAGAATTGAATCTTGTCACCCATATCACTATTCATCTTCCGCATTAACTAAGAAACAATTTAAGTGTTTTTATTCCCTACTCTCTGTGGATACGATACCCACACATATGGGATTATTACCCACGCATATACGGACGTGTTAAGTTTTTGGCGCCGTTGCCGGGGAGTAGGCGTTTAGAGTTACTTTGCACTTTGTTTTTCTTAGCTATTCATTTATTCATTCTATTTCATATTTTCTTATTCTATCATCGTTCTGATTTTGTTTCCTTTCTTTTGGTGCAGCTCCAGGTTATGACCAGAGGGAATCCCTCCATACTGATTGAAGGAGATCCTGAGCTCGAACGTACACTTAGAAGAAAATGGAAAGAACTAGTGCAAGAACAGTCTAATCTAGGTTATTTGGAAGTAGAAGAATCTGAAAACATGGCAGAACAGAATGAGCAGCAGCGGACATTATTTGATTATGCCAGACCTTCAGTATTGGGGTCAAAATCGAGCATTGTGCGTCCCCCGATTACAGCTCAGAACTTCGAGCTGAAGCCGACATTCATCCATATGTTCAACAATCCGTGCAGTTCAATGGTTTGGCCGATGAGGATCCAAACAGTCATATAGAGAACTTTATCGAGGTGTGTGATATGCTGAAGATAAATGGGGTAACTGATGGTGCCATCAAGTTGAGGGCCTTCCCATTTTCATTGAAAGAGAGAGCGAAGCAGTGGCTACACTCATTACCTAGAGCATCAATTACCACATGGAAAGAGATGGTAGAAGCTTTTCTTAGCCGTTATTTCTCTCCCGGATAGTCTGCAAAGCTTAGGAATGAGATCTCATCCTTTGTACAATTGGAATTGGAGTCTCTATTTGAGACGTGGGAAAGGTTCAAGGAGTTCCTGAGAAAGTGCCCGCAACACGGATTCCTGGATTGGAAGATTGTTCAGACATTTTACAATGGTTTGAATCCGAGTACAAGGCAACTCTTGGAGGCGGCAAAAGGAGGTACCTTAGGTAGCAAGACCCCCCGGTGAGGCCCGTCAATTAATTGAAGAAATGGGGTTAAACAGCTACCAATGGAATGCCAGGGAGAAGAAAAATGTGGCCGGTCTCCATGAGATAGATGCAGTGACTTTGTTGGCGGCTCAAGTGGAATCATTGAGTAAGAAGTTAGATCTTCTAATTTCGAATAGAGTAGCGGCCGTGATTACTTGCACCGAGTGTGGTGGAGGACATACTTCCTCCGATTGCCTGATATCTATTGGTGATGCATCTTCGGTTGAGAACATCAATTTTGTATGTAATAGCATGAGGACTCAAGGGAACCCATACAGCAACACCTACAATACGGGTTGGAAGAATCATCCCAATTTCTCGTGGAGCAACTAAGGTCCACAAAAGGCCATGGGGCCACCGGGTTTCCAACAACAAGGCCCAAATGTGGAAAACAGAGTTTCAGGTTTGGAGACCCGAATGACCAATTTGGAAAAATCCATAACTAGGTTTGTGCAATCGTCAAAAACAAGGTTTGAATCAGTTGAGGCTACACTTCGCAACCATACCGCCTTCTTACATAATCTTGAAAATCAAGTGGGGCAGATTGTGAAGTCCTTATCGGAAAGGCCACATGGAAGTTTGCCGAGCAATACCGAGACCAACCCTAGAGAGCATGTGAAGGCAATCACTTTGAGAAGTGGTCGTGAGGTCAAGGGTAGGCTTCCGAGTGAGAAGCCAAATGAACACGCACCCGAGGTTATAGAAATTGAAGAGGGAACAAGCAAAGAGAAGGAGGTGGCACCTCCACCTTTCAAGCCAAGGATCCCTTATCCCTCTAGATTGAAGAATAACCAAGGGGATGAACAGTACAAGAAGTTTCTGAGTTTATTTAAGCAACTCCACATCAATATTCCTTTTGTTGAGGCATTGGCCCAAATGCCTAAGTATGCCAAATTCTTGAAGGACTTGTTGACCAACAAGAGGAAGTTGGAGGAGAGTGCTTCAGTGATTTTAGATGCGTCTTGCTCGGTGGTCTTGCAAAAGAACATGCCGAACAAGAAGAAAGACCCGGGAAGCTTCATCATTCCGTGTAATATCGGCAATCTAGGTGAAGAAATGGCATTGGCGGATTCAGGGGCTAGCATCAACGTCATGCCATACACCTTCTCTCAAAAGCTAGGCTTGGGCGAGCCTAGACCTCCTCGGATGACTTTGCAACTTACGGACCGAACGGTGAGACATTCGAGAATTTGGAGACGTGCGTGAACCGAACAATTTGGGTGAACCATTTCAAGGCGGTCTCAAGCCCGACAATTCACCCTCTACCCTCAAGAGATTTTGCTCATCATGTTTCCAAACCATGGGTAAGAGGGTAACTTTCATCTATGAGCCCCCATGTGGTAAGACAAGGTATGTCAAGCTAACTGACGATGTTAAGCAAGCGCTTCTTGATAGGCAACCCAAGTGTTTACTGTTTTCTTAATTTGGTAGTTTAGTGTTGTTTGAATAAATTGTTGAGTGTTGATGTCTTGATGTTTTATATTTCTGCTGTGTTATTATCGTGGGGTTTCAAGTTCATTGTGTGTTTTCATGTGAATTTCGTGATGTTTTGGTCGTTTGAGCTATTTCTCATGTTTTTCACTAGTATAAATTACATATTGGGGTAGGCTCTGAGTGTGTAAACATGCTCAGAAAATTTTCTGCAGAGCCTGCAGAGTTTTCTAAGGATCCAAAGAAAACACACGGGCGTGTGGAATTAACACACGCCCGTGGTTTTGTATTGCGAGCTCATCCAGAGAAAGCACAGGGGCGTGGACTCACCCCTGTGAACGGCCATGCGATCATCGCATGCCCATGGGTACTTTTCGTATTTAGTGTTGAAATTTCCCATACTTATAGAATACACTCTTTGTATGCTTTAGTGAACCTAAGGCCAAGCACTTCCAATATTTCCTTTGTCTGTGCTTTAATGTTTTAATTTTTGCTTGAGGACAAGCAAAAGCTTAAGTGTGGGGGAGTTTGATAAGTGCTTGTGCGATAATAATATGAAGTGTTCTTTCCTTGTGTTGAGCATTACTTTTCTCGGGTTTTAACGCTAATATGTGTGTAGTTATGTTACTTTCATGCAAGAGGGTTGTGAGGCCAAATATGAAAGAAATAAGCCAATGTGGGTCGTAAATGCACCAATTTAGAGGAAATCTTGCTAAGGTTCAAACGCGAAGACATAGGTCGGGTTCGATATGCGGAATGTGTGCCAACCTCCTCATATTCAAGTTAGTATAACTATTTGGAGGGGCACAAGGTCAGTCACTCGATGAAAGCATGGATTCGGGAGTATTTCGGGCTGGTACTGTACTAGAGTACTGTATCAAAACTGTAGCAAGAATACTATACCAACATTGTTCACAGCTGGCCGAGAAAACAAGAAAACAAAGAATCCACACTGGCGTGTGGAAATTCCACACGCTCGTGTGAAAAATCCACATGGGCGCTCACACGGGCGTGTGGATTCCCGATTCCAGCCCTTTAAAAGCCGATTTCAGCATTCTTTTCTCCATCTTTTCCCCAACTTGAGAGAGGGTTGTTGCTAGGGTTTTGAGAGGTTTTGGCTAGGGCATTGGAGAGGTTCTACGGCTCCGACATCGCGTGCCGTTTGGAAGAAGGTTAGTGGGAGAGCTTTCGTCGGCACCAATCCGGCGAGGTGTATCCTAGGCCGGACAAAGTGACCCTTGCGACGAGTAAAGGACTCTCCACAAGACCATCGCCACGACTAACGAGGGGGTTTTCTATGGATGCTTTGTTTTTACATTCGATTTAATTGATTGTATTTAGCTCCATGGAGAGCTAAACCCCTATTGTGTACTTTTGTATTTGTGAACCATAGGATGTATTCGTTTTATTGAATCTCTTTATTATGCTTTTAATTAATTGATGTTTATTGTGAGTTTTAATCTTGTATGCTTGAGTGTATGAATACTCCCCTAGAGTGACACTAGGATTGAGAGTTCTTCTTGGTAACTCTTGTGAGTGAGTGACACACTATGAGAGTTAGACAAAGCTAGATTGGAGAGGGTTGAGAGGGTGAGTCGAGAGATAGCGGAGTGTCCTCTTTCCCCTCCGATGTGATCTATCCTACCTCCACATTCCAAGAGTTCTTTGCGGCCACAGTAAAGTGAATGGGCTAAGGGATGACCTTCCGCTGGGGCTTAGTTACAAGTGCAATGGAGTGAAGCGTTGAAGTGATTTTAGCATATAGGGCTTAATTGTGGCTAGGGATCTTTCACCTGGACCAAAGAGTTAGGTCTATACATAGGAATAGGGTTTATCATTTGGAATCCCTAGAGCTCATTGCAATTCTATACGAGTGCGAGGTGTTGAGATTTTTCGATTTCTCCTCCGGGACATGTATAGAGTTAGGCATGGTTGACCTTAGATTTGGGACTATGCAATTAAGGATTTTCACGACTCACTATTGCATTAAGAAGGAAGCATAATAGAGGTTTCTTGCACTTGAAAATGATTGTCCTAGGCGGAACAATATCCTGGTACCCCATCTTTATCTATTGCCTTACCTTCTCCTTTACTTGTGCTCTCTTTCTTGTTGTTTTTACTCTTGAGAATTGAATCTTGTCACACATATCACTATTCATCTTCCACAATAGTTAAGAAACAATTTAAGTGTCTTTATTCCCTACTCTCTGTGGATACGATACACACTCATCTGGGATTATTACTTCGACACCCGTGCACTTGCGGTGTACACACATATACGGACGTATCACTCACCTGAAGAAATTCCAGCTCAATTAAATATCTTTGATGTATTGATTATGTTGCAAGAGCTCAGTGACACCTTAATCCATGTCTTGTAAAACTTAATAGAGTTCCGAGCTTATTTTGCTGAAGCTCATATAACATAAGCTCTTTATACTTTTGGTTCACTTATGATTAAGTTTTTAGAGATGGACTTGTTGTTGGGGATAAGGAAGCACAATAAAACCTTATATGTTACTGAGTCTTGTGACAGAACAAGACTCAACTAAATCCTTATTGATCCGAGCTTATCAGTAAATCTGATGACATTAAAGACTTTGCATACCTTGACTTTGGAGAAATATCTCCTATCACCTTAAAAGATCATTGTCTAAGGCTTCAACCAACATTCTCAAAATTGGGAAGTTGATGTCATGAGTAAAATTCCAAGTAAGTAATGCCGATGCCTCTTATTGAGCATTATTGGGAAGACCACGGTTGCATTAGAATTACGTAGTTCCTTCCATTTTACATTAGTGTTTAAAGTATAAAAAGGATGATAAACTGTGTCTTATAGATGGGGATATTCAGCTATTTGGTGTTCATAAAATCCACTATGACAATGCACAGTACTTTGTGGATACACCAAAAGGACGCAAGCTTTCGGTCGCCAAGGAAGATGCTCTCATGAAAATCATGAAGACCACCAAACTCACTTAGAAGAAGGTTTCATTTTTACCTCTAAGACAACACTTTGAAAGTGGCATGGAATCTTCAGAAGAAGAAGAAGATAATGAAGACATGTAAGTCACTTATCTATCTTCTTGCCTTCATAAGAGGAATTGGCATTTTGGGAGTGATGATTCTGATTGAGAAGGAGCTTCAATTTCACCAATTAAAAAAGAAGATGATGATGAAATTCCCTACAAATTTCTTTTTATGTTACGAGAATACCGGAAGACCACTACAAAGCTCCTGATGAGTTGAATGTTAATTCTGTAGAATAACTCATCATCTTCTATGTGTCTTCTTATCATCAGGAGGAGAGAGGGATCCTCTACTATAAGTCTAATCCCAATAATTTCAATGATGAAGATTTTTTGATGATCAAAACAATGGAAGATGAAGAACCATGGTCTTTGAGGATTCCATATTTCTACACTCCTTAGCTAAGAAGATTAATAAAACAAGTTGGAATTAGTTTGAAGTATTTGAAGGATAGAGTTCTTCTCTTTGAGAGACTTTGGCATATTTTCAAGTTTGCTATGCAAGGTCAAGGTTTGAGTAAGAAAGGCCTTGGATTTCAAGATGAATAAGCATATGAATATCTCATGGTTTAGCTATCGAAGCATTAGATACAAAGGATGAAGATCCAATTGAAGGAGCTCAATTGGAGAGTGTGTCAAGTATCCCTCCTAATTGATGCTCAAGGTTTATATAGGAGGCTTCATGCCATCTTAGTGTGGTCTCCATATTTTGGACGTAGACATCGGATGCTTCAATAAAGTTAGCTAATACTCTATGCAACTGAAGTGCATCCTCTCCGAGTATCTCATCCATTTGACATTCCTCTTGAGGTGCTTCCCAATATTGCCCATCACTATTCCACAAGAAGTATGGGTAGTCCTTTTCAATTGGGTGATATGTGTTGCAACAAGTAATGCTCTGTTGTTGTGAAGCAATAATTCTATCAACTTTTTTCACTCATAGCTTCAACTCGAGAATACAAAGCAATGAGCTGATTAATCATCATTTAAACTCCTTGCAAGAAAAAGTAAGACATGACAAAAAAAACAAATGAGAATGATGGAAGAATAAGAAAGTGTGAAATAGAATGAATGATAAATATAGCTAAAATATCAAAATGTAAAGTGCTTCTAAAATGCCTATTCCCTGGCAACGGCGCCAAAAACATGAGAACGCCACTTGCGTAAGACCCGCAAGTGCACATATTGTCGAAGTAATAATAAATCCCATGTGAGTGGGCATCGCATCCACAGGGAGTAGGGAATAAAAACACTAAGATTACTATTTAACTAAGCGAGGATGAAACAACGATTGTGTTGATAAAGTGTAATGAAGCAAGAATAAAAAAAACTAGAAAAAAAAAGACACAAATAAATGAGAGGTAAGACAATCGATAAAAATGCGATACTCGGATATTGTTCCACCTAGGACAATCGCTTCATGTGCAAAACCAATTATTATGTCTCCTAATTGATGCTCAATGAGTCGTGGAAATACTTTAACACATGGTCCCAAATCTAAGGTCACCAAGTTGCAAGAAGCTCTAGGGATTCCAAGTGATAAACCCTATTCCAATGTATAGATCTAACCTTTTGGTCCAGGCGAAAGACCCCAAGTCATAATTAAGCCCTAGGTGCCAAAGTCACTTCAACACTTCACTATGTTGCCTGTGCAACTAAGACCCAGCGGAGGTCATCCCATAGCCCATTCGCTCTACTATGACCGCAAAGAACTCTTGGAACGTGAAGGTAGGATAAATCACATCAGACGGGAAAGGAGACGCTCCGCTGCCTCTCGATTCACCCTCGCGACCATCTCAAATCTTGCATTGTCTAACCCTCATGATGTGTCAGTCACTCACAAAGATTATCAATGGAGACTCTCAACCCTAGCGTCACTCTAGGGGAGAAATCATTGAACAAGCATTCAAGATTGGAACTCAATTAAAGACATCAATTAAGAAAAACATAATAGAAGATTAATGAAACAAATACATCCTAGGGTTCACAAATCAAAGTACCCACTAGGGGGTTTAGCACTCCATTGAGCTTGTTACAATCAACAATGAAATAGAATGTAAAAACAAGTAATCCATAGAAAAACCCCTCGGTATTCGTGTCGCTGGTCTTGTGGAGTGGCCTCGTCCTCTCCAAAGGTCCCTTGTCAAGCCCAGGGCAAACCTCACCAGATCGGTGTCAACAAAAGCTCCCTCAATAACTATCTTCCAAGAGAAACGAGGTGTTGAAGCCGTAGAACCACTCCAAAAGCCTTGCCAAAGCCTCTCTAAACCCTAGCCGCCTGCCTCTCAAAAGTTGGAGAAAAGATGGGAAAAAGGATCCTGAAATCAGGCTGAAAAACGGCTTTAAATAGGCTGGAATCGGGCATCCACACAGGCCTATGGATGTTCCACACGCCCCTGTGGAATTTCCACACGCCCGTGTGGATTCTCTGAAATTCTGATTTTTCGGCCGGCTGTAAACAGTAACTACTACACTGAATTGCTATAGTGATTTGCTACAGTGATCAGCCACGGTACCCCTACCAAAAACACTTCCGAATCCACTTTTCATCGAGGCAACATAAACGGGCACACGTTTATGCCGTACATCGTGTCGCTTCAATAAACAGGTTCATTGGTGAAGATTTTGCTATTATTGCACAAGTTGGGATACACAAATGTGACTGCCTTCTTGCCACTCTAACTCATTGTAATGGCTTGAATACATGGAGGTTGGCGCACATTCACGTATATTAGAGACCCACTTGTGTCTTTGCATTTGTTGCTTCCAAGATTCCACTAAATAGTGCCTTTGATAAGTGCTTGTGTGATAAGAATGCGAAGTGTTCTTTCCTTATGATGAACATTACTTTTATCAGGTTTTAGCACTAATATATGTTCATTTATGTTACTTTCATGCATATAGGGTTGTGAAGATGAATGTTAGAGAAAGAAGCTAATGTAGATCGTGAATACACCATTTGGAGGAAATCTTGAGAAAGATCAAACGCGAAGACATAAGTGGGACTCAAGATGCGAGAATGTGTGCCAACCTCCATGTATTCAAGTTAGCATAATGATTTGGAGGGGCACAAAGGCAGTCACATTCGAGTATCCCGGCTTGTGCATTAATAGCGAGATCTTCACCGATGAAGCCGTTGTTGAAGAAGCAAAGCGACCTACGACGTAAATGTGCGCCTGTTTACGTTACCTCGAAGAAAACATGGATTCGGGAGTGTTTCGGGCCAGTATTGTAGTAGGGCACTGTAGCAATTCATTGTAGCAGGTAATGTTCACAGTCGGCCGAGAAAAGTGAATTCCAGAGAATCCACACGGGCGTGTGGAAATTATCCACGCCCATGTGGAAATTCCACGAGCCTTGTGGTGAATCCACAGGGGCGTGTGGATGCCCGATTCCAGCCCCATTTAAGGCCGATTTCAGCCTTGATTTCAACATTCTTTTCTCCATCTTTTCCCCAACTTGAGAGGGGGCATCGGCTAGGGTTTGGAGAGGTATTTTTTATGGATTGGGAGAGGTTCTATGGCTCTGACATCGTGCTCCATTTGGAAGAAGGTTAGTGGGAGAGCTTTTGTCGGCACTGATCCAGCGAGGTGTATCCTAGGCTGGACAAAGGGACCCTTGGACGAGTAGAGGCTTCTCCACAAGACCATCGTCACGACTATCGAGGGGGTTTTCTATTGATTACTTGTTTTTACATTCGATTTCATTGATTGTAACTAGCTCCATGGAGAGCTAAACCCCCTAGTGGGTACTTGGATGTGAACCCTAGGGTATATTTGTTTCATTAAACCTTTCATTATGCTTTCATTAATTGATATTTTAATTGAGTTCCAATCTTGAACTAAATATTACAAAGCAATCTTGACTGGGCACAAACATGTCAGGGTACCCTATCACTTTTGATTACCCGTTCCAACCAGATACAAGTTTTTCAAAGGAAAGACATTCTTCAATGAGTGAAATCGAAGCAGCAGCCCCCTCGGCATACTATTCACCGAACATCACAATGGAAGCAATACTTGGGGCGCAAAGAGCTTGTTCCCTGTCATGATGTGATCCCACTCATCATTAAAAGAGGGGGCTTGATTGTGTGAATATTTGATTAGAGTGACACTAGGGTTGCGGATTCATATTGGTAACCCTTGTGAATGAGTGACACACCACGAAAGTTAGACAAAGCTAGATTGGAAAGGGTTGAGAGGGTCAGTCAAGAGGTAGCGGAGCATCCCCTTCCCCTCCGATATAATTTATCCTACCTCCATTTCCTAGAGTTCTTTGCGGTCATAGTAGAGTGAATGGGCTAAGGGATAACCTTCCGGTGGGGCTTAGTTGCAGAGGCAACGGAGTGAAGCGTTGAAGTGATTTTAGCACCTAGGGCTTAATTGTTACTAGGGACCTTCCACCTGGACCAAAGGGTTAGGTCTACATTTAGGAAGAGTATTTATCACTTGGAATCCCTAGAACCCATTGCTATTCTATGCGAGTGTGAAGTTGAGAGATTGTTCAATTTCTCCTCCTGGACATGTATAGAGTTAGGCATGGTTGACCTTAGATTTGGGACCACGTATTGAAGGATGTCCATGACTCGTTAATGCATTAGTTAGAAAGAATAATAGAGGGTTTTGCACTTGAAACGATTGTCCTAGGCGGAACAATATCCAGGTACCCCACTTTTATCTATTGCCTTACCTCCCCTTTACATGTGCTCTCTTTCTTGTTTATTTTATTCACTTTACGCTTACTTAAGAAACAATTTAAGTGTTTTTATTCCCTACTCCCTATGGATACTATACCCACTCATCTGGGATTTATTACTTCGACAAACCCGTGCACTTGCGGAACATAAGCAAGAGGCGTGTCTATCAGCATTCACGAACTACTTTTGGCTTCTTTTCTTAATACTTAGCTTCATAACCCTACATGCGCAAAAGAACACAAATACACATGTATTAGCGCTTAAACCTGATAAAAGTCATGCTCATCGTAAAGAAAGAATACTTCACATTCTTAACACACAAGCACTTATCAAGTATGTTGACAATTTTACATGGAGTTAGAAGGAGATGCCAGGTCTTGATGTAGAGGTAGCAGTCCACAAGCTCACCATTGACCCAAATTTTCCACTAGTGAAATAAGTACAAAGAAAGATCAAGTTTGATTTGGAACAGAACCTCATTGAAGAAACCAAGAAACTAATTAAAGTTGGTTTTATAAGGGAAGTGAAGTACCCTAATTGGATCACCAGTATAGTACCTGTTAAGAAGAAGAATCAACAAATTAGAATATGCGTGGACTTTAGGGACATAAACAAAGCATGTCCAAAAGATGATTTTCCACTACCTGCCATAGAGATCATGCTTTATAGCATAACTTCATATGAGATGTTTTTTTTATGGATGGTTTCTTTGGGTACAACCAAATCAAGATGGACTTATAGAATGAAAAGCACACTGGGTTCCAAACGTAGATAGGCATCTACTATTACAAGATTATGCCATTTGGACTAAAGAATGCATGGGCAACATATCAAAGAACTATGAACAAATATCTTTGAAGACTTGATTCACAAAGTCATGGAATGCTATGTAGATGACTTGGTGGTGAAACCACAATTATTATGAAAATACAACTTCAAAATGAACCCTTTGAAAAGTGCATTTGGTGTACTATCTGGATAATTGGTAAGTACTTGTGTATAAGTAATACAAAGTACACTTTTCTTACATTGAGCATCACTTTTATCAAATTTTATTGCTCATTTGTGTGTTTTGTGATCTTTTGTGCATTTAGGATTGTGTAGACAAGTTTGGAAGAAAGGAAGCAAAAGTAGATCGTGGACGCAATTGTTGATGAAATTCTTGGATCAAACAAGGGTTAAGACACAAGTTGTGGTAATGGACATGTGGGTGGGTGCCAACCTCCATTATGCTTAAGGGCATACACAAAATGAAGAGGCACAAAGATAGTCACACTCATATGTTCTGACTTGCGCAACATTAGCAAGAGCTTCTACAATCTGGTTTCATTGAAGATGTGACGTGATCTACCGCATGGATGTGTGCCCAATCATGTTGCCTCGATGAAGAAAGTGAATTCGGGAGTATTTCGGTGAAGTACCATAGCAAAACACTGATAAGTGCTTATGTGTTAAGAATGCGAAGTATTCTTTCCTTACGTTGAGCATTACTTTTATCAGGTTTAATCACTAATACATGTGTATTTGTGTTCTTTTGCGCATGTAGGATTGTGAAGCTGAGTATTAAGAAAAGAAGGCAAAAGTAGATCGTGAATGCACTATTTTGTGGAATCTTGGAAGGAACAAACGCGAAGACACAAGTGGGGCTCTAAGATACGTGAATGTGTGCCAACCTCCACGTAGTCAAGGCATTACAATGAGTTGGAGGGGCACGAAGGCAGTCACATTTGCGTATCCCGACTTGTGTATTAATAGCAAGATCAAAGAGTTACGATCTACGGCATAAACGTGTGCTCGTTTATGTTGCCTCGATGAAAAGTGCGGAATTGAGATTGTTTTGGCAGAGCACTGTAGCAGGTTACCATATCAAAGCAATGTAGCAATATACTACATCAGTTACTGTTCACAACCGGCCGAAAATTAGGTTTCCAGAGAATCCACACGGATGTGTGGAAATTCCCCACGCCCGTGTGGAAATTCCAAAAGGCCGTGTGGAGAATCCACAGGGACGTGTGGATTCCCGATTCCAGTCGTATTTAAGTCGCGATTAAGCCCGGTTTTTGAGATCTTTTTCCCCTCTTCTCTCCAACTTTTTTCCATCTTTTGAGAAGCCGTTGGCTAGGATTTGGAGAGTCTTTTGGCAAGTCTTTGGAGTGGTTCTACGGATTCGACAGCACCCTATGCTTGGAAGAAGGGTATTGGATGAGCTTTTGTCAGCATAGATCCGAAGAGGTGTGCCCTATTCCGGACAAAGGGGACCTTTGGAGAAGACGATGCTACTTCACAAGACCATCGACACGAACACCAAGGGGTTTTTTCTATGGATTACTTGTTTTTACATTCGATTTCATTGTTAATTGTAACTAGCTCTATGGAGAGCTAAACTCCTAGTGGGTACTTGGATTTGTGATCCCTTGGATGTATTTGTTTCATTAATATTCTATTATGTTTTCCTTAATTGATGCCTTTAATTGAGTTTCAATCTTGAATGCTTGTTGAATGATTTCTCCCTTAGAGTAACGCTAGGGTTGAGAGTCTACATTGGTAACCTTTGTGAGTGAGTGACACACCATGAGGGTTAGCCATTGCAAAATTGGAGAGGGTCGAGAAGGTGAGTCAAGAGGTAGAGGAGCGTCCCTTTCCACTCCGATATGATTTATCTTACCTTCACATTCCAAGAGTTCTTTGCGATCATAGTAGAGTGAATGGGCTAAGGGATGACCTCCGCTGGGGCTTAGTTGCACAGGCAACAGAGTGAAGCGTTGAAGTGACTTTAGCACTGAGGGCTTAATTGCGACTAGGGGTCTTTCGCCTAGACTATAAGGTTAGATCTATACATTAGAATAGGGTTTATCACTTGGAATCCCTAGAGTTTCTTGCAACTCTACACAATGTGAGGTGTTGAGACTGATCGATTTCTCTGCCGGGACATAGTGTAGAGTTAGTCACGGTTGACCTTAGGTTTGGGACCGTGTATTTAAGGATTTCCACGACTCATTTAGCGTCAGTTAGGAGATATAATAGTTGATTTTACGCTTGAAGCAATTGCCCAAGGTGGAACAATATCCGAGTACTCCACTTATATCGATTGCCTTACCTCTCATCTATTTGTGCTTCTCTCTTTCTTTTTTCTTTTATTCTTGCTTTCATTACATTTTATCAACGAAATCATCATTCTGCCTTCGCTTAGTTAGATAGCAATCTTGGTATTTTTATTCCCTAATCTCTATGGATACGATACCCACTCTCCTGCAATTTATTACTTCGACAAACCTGTGCACTTACGGGTCACACGCAAGGGGTGTTGTCAAGTTTTTGGCGCCGTTGCCGGGGGGGGAGTAGGCATTTAGAGATACTTTGCACTTTGCTATTTTAGCTATTCATCATTCATTCTATTTCACATTTTCTTATTCTATTATCGTTATGATTTTTCTTTTCTTTTTGGTTGCAGCTCCAGGTTATGACCCGAGAGAACCCTTCATTTATTTTTGAAGGAGATCCCGAGCTTGAGCATACACTTAGAAGAAGGGGAAAAGAACCTGTACAAGAACCGTCAATCCTAGTTGAAGTACAAGGTCAAGGTTCAGATAATATGGCAGAATAGAATGAGCAATAGAGAACACTTTCTGACTATGCCAGACCTTCAGTTTTGGGCACACAATCGAGTATTGTGCGACCCCCGATCACAGCTCCGAACTTTGAGCGGAAACCGGCGTTCATCCAAATGATTCAATAGTCAGCGCAGCTAATGGTTTGGCCGATGAGGATCCGAACAATAATCATATTGAGAACATCTTGGAAGTTTGTGATATATTGAAGATTGATTGAGTGTCGGATGATGCTATCAGATTGAGGGTTTTCCCATTCTCTCTCAAAGGAAAAGCCAAAAAGTGGCTTCATTCATTGCCAAAGGCTTCCATCACGACCTGGAATGAAATAGTCGAAGCCTTTCTTGCAAGATACTTTCCCCCGGGAAAGTCAGCAAGGCTTCGTCATGAGATATTCTCATTCATACAGATGAAGCTCGAATCATTGTTTGAGACATGGGAGTAATTCAAGGACCTCTTGTGGAAGTGTCCGCAACACGGTTTCCCCGACTAGATGATCATTCAAATTTTTTACAACAGGTTGAATCCAGGTACAAGACAGCTTCTAGATGCTACCGTAGGAGGTACAATGGGGAACAAGACCCCTAATGATGCTCGGTAATTGGTAGAGAAAATGGCCATGAACAACAACCAGTGGAACGCGCGGGAAAGGAAGAAATTAACTGAACTCCATGGAATCGATGCAGTCACTTCTTTGGCAGCCCAAGTGGAATCATTGAGCAAGAAGTTAGACCTTCAAACTTCTAATAGATTGGTGGCCGTCACTTCTTGTACAGGTTGTGGGTGAGGACATGCTCCAACCGATTACCCTATTTCTATTTGTGATGCATCTTCAGTTGAGGAAGTCGATTTTTTGGGTAATACCATGAGGAACCAAGGTAATCCACATAGCAACACCTATCCGGGTTTCTAACAACAACAACAAGATCCACCAAACATGGAGAATCATGTTTCAGGTTTGGAGATCCGGATTAACGATTTATAGAAAGCTTTGACCAGATTTGTGCAGACATCGGATAATCGGTTTCAGTCTGTCGAAGCTACACTTCGCAACCACACCGCTTCATTGCACAATCTAAAGAACCAATTGGGGCAAATTGCGAAGTTTCTATCAGAGAGACCACAAGGAAGCCTACCGAGTAATACCGAGACTAATCGGAGAGAACATGTGAAGGCGATCACTTTGAGAAGTGGTCGTGAGGTTGAGGCTAGACCTCCTAGTGAGAAGACCAATGTTGAAGTGCCCGAGGTCGTTGAGGTTGAGGAGAGAGCAAACAAGGAGAAGGAGGTGGCACCCCCACCTTACAAGCCCAGAATTCCCTACTCTTCAAGATTGAACAATGACCAAAATGATGAGCAATACAAGAAGTTCTTGGGTCTATTTAAGCAATTGCACATCAACATTCATTTTGTGGAAGCGTTGTCTCAAATGCCTCGGTATGCTAAGTTTTTGAAAGATTTATTAACCAACAAGAGGAAGTTGGAGGGCGTGCGTTTTTGTTCAGAGCTCATCCAGAGACAGTACAGGGGCGTGGACTTGCCCCTGTGAGCAACCTAGCGATGGTCACACGCCCGTGAGTAATTTCCGCACAGGCGTGTGTCTTCTTGCAGAGACATAGAAATGTTTCCCGGAAAGACACAGGGGCATGGATAACAACGCCGCTTGCATATGACCCGCAAGTGCAGGGGTTTGTCGAGTAGTAAAGCCCAGGTGAGTGGGGTATCGTATCCACAGGAAGTAGGAAGTAATAATACTTTAATTGCTACTTAACCACGTGAAAGAGAACAATGATAGTGTCAATAAAATGTAATGTGAACAAAGATAAAAGAAACAAGAATGAGAGGCGCAAGTAAGTGAGATGTAAGACAATCGATAGAAGTGGGGCACTCGGACAATGCTCCCCTAGGATTAATGTTTCATGTGCAAGACCCACTATTATACTTACTAATCAATATGCTCAATGAGTTGTGGAAATCCTTAAGCACACGGTCCCAAATCTAAGGTTAACTGTGACTAACTCTACACTATGTCCCGGCAGAGAAATCGCTCAGTCTCAACACCTCATACTGTGTAAAGTAAGTTGTATGGAGTTCTAGGGAATCCAAGTGATAAACCTTCTTCCTATGTATAGACCTAACCTTTTGGTCCAGGCGAAAGACCCATAGTCACATTTAAACCCCAGACACTAGAGTCACTTTAACGCTTCACTCTGTTGCTCGCGCAACTAAGCCCCAGCTAAGTTCATCCTCTAGAACTTCACTCTATTGTGATTGTAAAGAGCTCAAGGAAATGGAGGTAGGATAAATCATACCAGAAGGGACAGGGGACACTCCGCTATCTCTTGACTCACCCTCTCAACTCTCTCCAATCAAGCAATGTCTAACCCTCATAGTGTGTCACTCATCTACAACGATTACCAAGATGGACTCTCAACCCTAGTGTCACTCTAAGGGAAAAATCATTCAATAATCATCAAAGATTGGAACTCAATTGAAACATCAATTAAGGAAAGCATAATAAAAGATCAATGAAACAATAATATCCTAGGGTTTACAAAATCTAATCACCCACTAGGGGGTTTAGCTCTCCATGGACACAATATAATCAACAATGAAATCGAAAGTAAAAACAAGTGCTCCATAAGAAAACCCCTCGGTAGTTGTGTCGATAGTCTTGTGGAGTAGCCAAGTCTTGTCCAAAGGTCCCCTTATCCAGCTTAGGGCACAACTCGCCGGATCGGTGCCGATGAAAGTTCCCCCAATAATCTTCTTCAAAGTGGAGCGGTGTTGAATCCTTAGAACCACTCTAAAGACGTGCCAAAAGCCTCTCTAAACCCTAGCCGACGGCCTCTAGAAAAATGGATGAAAGTTGGAGAAAAGGGGAAAAGAAGATCCCCAAAAATCGGGCTGAATCGCGGCTTAAATTGGGTTGGAATCGGGAATCCACACGGCCCTGTGGATTTTTCCCATGGGCTTGTGGAATTTCAACACATGCATGTAGAATTTCCACACGCCCCTGTGGATTCTCTAGATATCCTGTTTTCGGCCGACTATGAACAATAATTGCTACAGTACTTACTGTAGTGTTTTGATATATTGACCTGCTACAGTACTCCGCCAAAACACTCCCAATTCCACGTTTTTTATCTAGGAAACATATTCAGGAACACATTTATGTCGTAGACCGCATGTCTTCTTCAATCAAAAGCTTCATTGGTCGAGGTCTTGTTATCAATGCACAAGTCGGGATACGCAAATGTGACTGCCCTTATGCCAGTCCAACTCATTGTAGTGACTTGAATTCATGGAGGTTGGCACACATTCACGTATCTTGGAGTCCCACTTGTGTCTTCGCGTTTGTTCCTTCCAAGATTCCACCAAATAATGCGTTTACGATCTACTTTTGGCTTCTATTCTCAATACTTAGTTTCACAACCCTACATGCGCAAAAGAACACAAATACACATGTATTAATGCTTAAACCTGCTAAAAGTAATGCTCAACATAAGAAAAAAAATACTTCGCATTCTTATCACACAAGCACTTATCAAACTCCCCCACACTTAAGCTTTTGCTTGTAGTAAAGCAAAAATAACACATTGAAGCATAAAAGAAGAAAATATTAAAAGTGCTCGGCCTTAGGTTCACCAAAGCATGCAAGGAGAGCATACTCTAGCTAAAAACTCAAATAAAAAAGGACAACTAACCCGAAATCGTGTAAGTGTGTGTAAACTCACTCAATTCAACACAAAGTATACTCCTCAAAGTTCTAAGTACATGGGACTTATTTATCTACAAAACATAACAAAATAAAAAGATGGTAGTAGCTTCACACATCCTCTAAGGTAGCCATTTTCCTAAGCGGCCGCTAAGGTGGCTTTCACATTTTCGAGGTGGTAGCTCTTTCTACCGGGGTGGTAGCTTTCACTCATCCCATGAGATAGCTCTTTCTCTCATTAGGATAGGACATAAGTAGTATCCGACTTATGACATAAATAGTATCCGACTTATGAGAATAGATTCATACGTCATAGGTGGTAGTCCTTTCCACCCAAAATGTACCACTAAACAATATATCTATCCTCTTTCTAATTTTATTTTTTTCTTTATTTTCTTTTTCCAATTTTTTTTTAGCAAAGTAACACAAGAAACAAAACTAATTAGTCTCTTAAACAATGAACTTGAGTTTCCAAAATAGTTTCATGAGTGAGTAGTGCAACAAGTATCAATAGGGCAAAACTTCCTAGAAATTCAAGAACAAACTAGAGCATGAAATCATTCAATGTTAAAATTCTCCTAATCTCGAGAATACAATCATTGCAACTAAGGTGAACCGCCATTGGCTATGTGAACATGTATGTCAGTCAAAATTTATATAAAGGACATGTGCAATGTGAACTCCCCCCCACACTTAAGATGTACATTGTCCTCAATGTACCATGCAAGCACAATAGAAAATAAATTAATCAATACAAAATGTGGAACTGGTAATTGAAACAATACTCCCTTGACTCTTAGTGTTGCGTTTGATGGAGCTAAATCCTTGGGAGTAAAGTTCCAATGGGTTGTGAAGCACACACGGTCCACATTGGCCGTATCCATGACTAGTTCTCATTTCTCATACTGACAAGACCATCTGCACGCATACACAAGTGGGTTCAGTGAAGCTCAATAATAATAAAAAAAAAAAAACAACTCGAGTATATAAAAGATAGATCAATGAATACAACTCGAGACAAAAATAGAAGATAAACTCAGAAGGAAGATCGAGTATACAAGTCAAAAATAAAATTCAGAAATAA
The DNA here is from genome assembly GCF_009730915.1 of Dioscorea cayenensis subsp. rotundata. Lineage (NCBI taxonomy): Eukaryota > Viridiplantae > Streptophyta > Magnoliopsida > Dioscoreales > Dioscoreaceae > Dioscorea > Dioscorea cayenensis. The sequence continues at coordinate 17,151,601 of NC_052489.1, forward strand.
AGAAATGAAAAAAAATGCATTAAGTGTCAGTGTCGTCCAGTGTTGGCTCTACTGCTGTCGCTGGATAGTCGAAAGGTGCCGGTGGATCAGATGATGGTGAAGCTGGTGGTGTCGGAGGGGTCCTCGGTCTCCTGATGAAATGTGAGGACGCATCTCGCACTAACAGCTGCAGTATGGTGCCAAGGTGTGCCATCATCCCCGGGTACTGTGCAACCTGTACAGCCCGGATCTCCTCGATCTTGATCCGAAGCTCACCCACAGTACTCTCGAGCCTCTCAAAATGATCATGGGCTCGAGAAGGAGTAGAAATGTGTATAGGGTGCCAGAGTGTCTCCTTTGCTATAAGGGGTGCTCTGGTCTCCATTGGTGCACATCGAGGCTCGGGAACCTGTCGTGAACCCTCAGCGGTCTCTGGGGTAGCCGTAGCCAGAATGTATTCTCCAGGTCCAAATCTACGCACTAATCCCATCATCCTAATCGTATCAAGTCCAAGACGGGAGGGAACGACCGCCTTTTCCGCACCTCTGATAGAGTCCAGAAAACCCATCCCTAGGATGAGTCTAGTGACGTAGGGCCAGCGAATATACTCCCACTCACGCAAACTGGCCCTAGTGCCTCAAGAAGTCTGCCACTACCTACCCCAGGTCAATCGGCAGGCACATTCCGGACCATGGAATGTAAATAAAGTAAGTCTTGTAGGCTCAAAACAGCTGTGTTGTCACCTCGTCTAGTCATAGACCAACTAAGGACTAAGTGTAAATATCTGTAGCTCAGCCGGGATAAGCTTGAGGCCTTAGACACTCCCGGCTCATACTGTCCCTTTCCACACAAAGCTCGGTATGCTTGCTGTGGGGTCAGGGTGACATGGTAATCCGTCGGTAAGTGTCCATAATCCTTTGTATCTGTGTATGTCTCATCATACAATCCCATACAAACTGAGAACTCAGTGACACTCATGAAAAACTGATGTCCGAATGCTTGGAACTGTATACCATCAATGGTGTCGAATCTCTCATATGGCTGATCAAACTCGAAGGATGGCAACACTTCCAGCATCAATGCGCGGATAGCTGGCTCTCAGATTGGCAACAATCTCCTCCAGCTTCCCACTGCTAACATCTCGTCAATTTCATTGGCTAACTCATCACCCCACTGAATTTCTCTTAGCACACTTAAATCCATAAAGCGAGACTATCCAAGATTGAGTCCTGATACCCTCTCAAATCGAGCCTAATGCTCGGGATTCAAGAATTCAATGTGTACTAGCTCAGGTGGAGTCTCCTTAGGATGCTTACCCTCTTGCTTCTTCGAACGTGGTGCCATACCTGCAATAATTGATGAAAAAATGATCAAAGAAGCTCAAGAAACAGTATTACAGAATTCCACATGGTCGTGTGGAAATTCCCCACTCCCGTGTGGATCTGCGAGGGGTGAAAGCGTATGGCCGCATGTCAATACTCCCAAAATACAACTTAAAACCACCTTTAAACTCTTTCTAAACATGCATAAGCCATTCTAGAGAGAAAATCACACCATATTACCACTTTTAATCCAATAAAAACAAAAAATGGCGAATAAGAGAGGGGTAAAATGTTTACCGATGAAATGAGTATGGAAACTACAAAATCGTCGTAGAATTTTAATAAAAACCCTCTAAACCAACGATGCGAGGTCGGGCAACTGATCAAGAATGCTCTTCGAGTGATTGAAGGTGTAATGGAGAAAAACCTCAAAGAGATTTTAAAGAAAAACTCGCGTCTCTTGGAATTCTGCGTATCCACACGGGCGTGTGAAAATTACCCATGCCCGTGTGACACTACATTAGAGACTCACAGAGGCAAATGCACGCCACTGTGTGCTTTCTAGAAAACACTTAATGCCTTTTGGACGCAACCACACGGGCGTGTGGAAATTACCCACGCACATGTGCCTGACCCATAGGGGCCGCGCACGCACCTATGGACTCTCTGTCAAACCGAGAGAATTCTCTAAGTATAACCCACGCCTGTGTGGAAATTCCGCACGGGCATGGACCTTCACAGGCCCAACTAACTGGGGCAAACGCACCCCCCTATCTCTTCTCTGGATGGAGGAGAGGTCTTCTGCAGAGATCCACACAAGCGTGTGAAAAATATCCACGCCCGTGCGTTTGTCACAGGATCACCCACAGGGGCGAGTCCACACCCTTGTGTGCTCTCAAGAAAATTTCTAAGTCTCTGCAAGAACTCACACACCCGTGCGAAAATTACCCACGAGCGTGCGAATGTTACAAGGTCGTTCACAGGGGCAAGTCCACGCCCCTGTGTCCTCTCGAGAAGAGCTCATAGTAGAGACCTACGAGCGTGTGGAAATTCCACACGCCCGTGCATTTTCTCTAGATGCCTTACAAATTCTGCAGGCTTTGCAGAAAATTCCTAAACATGAAAATACACTCAGAGCCTACCCTATCGTGCGAAATACACCAGTAAAATCATGAGAAACTAGCTCGCATGACCAAAACTTTGCCAAACACATTAAAGCACACAATAACACAAAAATTTCCACAAAAAAAAAAAATCATAGCATTGCATCAAAATATATAGACACCAACACTCAAAGTCTTATTCATGCAATCACTAAAATATAACTAGAAAAAAAAAAGTAAATGCTTGGGTTGCCTCCCAAGAAGCGCTTGTTTAACGTCACTAAGCTTGACGTACCTCATCTTACCTCACGGGGGCTTATAGATGAAGGTTTCCCTCTTACCCATGACTTGAAAGCACGATGAAGAAAGTCTTTTGAAGGTAGAGGGGGAGTTATCGGGCTTGTTACCACTTGAGGATCCGTCACTCTTGTTGCGTTCTTGTGCATCCCCAATAGCCTTGGGGTGTTTCTTGCGGAGCACCTTCTTCAAAATCCCCGGGGTAGATGGTACTTCTTCTTCTAGACCAAGAAGCATTACTTCTTCGTTCTCTACCTCTTGGTTAAGCAACCCCTCGTACGTTTCCTGATTCAACATTTCCTGCACATATTTATCGATTAGTTCCTCAGTAGTGTCAAGAAAGTAAATCGTATCATGAAAGTCAAGAGAATGTCGCATGGATTCGGTGAGGCGGTAGGTCAACGTGTCGTCGCCCACCCTTAGTGTTAAGTCCCCACCATCCATGTCAATCAATGAATTGGAAGTGCGCAAGAATGGTCTCCCAAGTATCAAAGGAACATCCACATCCTCATCGACGTCCAACACTACAAAGTCTACAGGAAATATGTACTTGTCAACCTTGACAAGCACGTATTCCATAATGCCCCTCGGATGTCTCACCATTTGGTCCGCCAATTACAATGTCATCCGAGTGGGCCTAGGTTCTCCCAAGCCTAGCTACTGAAAGAAAGAGTATGGCATGACGTTGATACTGGCCCCTGAGTCCGCCAAGGCCATCTCTTCACCCAAATTGCCAATATGGCATGGGATAATGAAGCTTCCAATGTCTTTCTTATTGTTCAACATATTCTTTTGCAAAACCGCCAAGCAAGGTGCATCTAGAATTACGGAGGCACTCTCCGCCAATTTTCTTTTGTTGGTCAACAAATCTTTCAAGAACTTCACATACCTAGGCATTTGGGATAATGGCTTAACAAAAAGAATGTTTATGTGTAATTGATTAAACAAACCCAGCAATTTCTTGTACTGTTTGTCATTTTGGTTGTTCTTCAACCTTGAGCGGTAAGTAATTCTTGGTTTGTAGGGTGGGGGTGCCACCTCTTTTTCCTTGTTCACTCTATCCTCAACCTCTACGACCTCGGGTGCTTCAACATTGGTCTTCTCATTCGGAAGCCTACCCTCAACCTCATGACCACTTCTAAAAGTGATCGCCTTCACATGTTCTCTCGGATTGGTCTTGGTGTTACTTGGCAAACTTCCTTGTGGTCCCTCCGATAGAGACTTCACAATTTTCCCCACTTGATTGTCTAAATTGTGCAATGAAGCTGTGTGGTTGTGAAGTGTAGCCTCAACCGATTGAAACCGTATATCCAATGATTGCACAAATCGGGTGAAGGCTTTCTCTAGATCGGTCATCCAGGTCTCCAAACCTGAAACTCTATTTTCTATGTTCGGGGCTTGTTGTTGTTGGAAACCTGGTGGTGCTATGGCCTTTTGCAGTCCTTGGTTACTCCATGAGAAATTGGGGTGGTTTCTCCACCCTTGGTTGTAGGTGTTGCTATAAGGGTTACCTTGTACCCTTCCCGAATTACCCACAAAGTCTACTTGTTCAGTCGGGCCTGAAGTAGCAATCAAAATAGGACAATCAGACAGCATATGTGAACCCCGATAACCATCACAACTCGTGATCGCGGCCACTTGGTGAAGTCAACGTATACAATTTCTTGCTCAATGCCTCTACTTGGGCTGCCAAGGATGTAACTATGTCGATCTCATGGAGTCCGGCCACTTTCTTCCTTTCCCTTGCATTCCATTGGTAACTATTCATGGTCATTTCATCTACTAAATGTAGGGCTTCATCAGGGGTCTTATTCCCCATTGTACCTCCTGCTGCAACATCTAGAAGTTGTTTTGTACTTGGATTCAACCCATTGTAAAACGTCTAAATGATCATCCACTCAGGGAATCTGCATTGAGGACACTTCCACAAAAGATCCTTGAATCGCTCCCATGTCTCAAACAAGGAGTCGAGCTCCATCTGAACAAATAAAGAAATCTCATTGCAAAGCTTTGCCGACTTTCCTGGAGGGAAGTACTTAGCCAAAAAGGCTCCAACCATCTCATTCCAAGTCGTGATAGACGATCGTGGTAAAGAATGTAACCACTGCTTTGCTCTTCCTTTTAGAGAAAACGGGAAAGCCCTCAATCAAATAGCATCATCCGTAACACTGTTGATTTTCAGCATGCCATAAACTTCCAAGAAGTTTTCAATGTGATTGTTTCGATCCTCATCGGCCAAACCATTGAACTGCGCAGACTGCTGAATCATTTGGATGAATGCTGGTTTCAGCTCAAAGTTTGGAGCTGAAATCGGGGTCGCACAATACTCGATTATGTGCCCAAAACTAAAGGTCAAGCATAGTCGAAAAGTGTTCTCTGTTGCTCATTCTGTTCTACCATATTGTTTGACCCTTAACCTTCTACTTCAGCTCGGATCGACGGTTCATAGCCTGGAGCTGCAACCAAAAAGAAAAGAAAAAATTAGAACGATGAAAATGTGGAATAGAATGAATAATGAATAGCTAAAATAGCAAAGTGCAAAGTATCTCTAAACACCTACTCCCGGGCAACGGCGACAAAATCTTAACAACAACCCTTGCATGTAACCCGCAAATGAACGGGTTTGTCGAGTAATAAATACCAGGTGAGTGGGGTACCGTATCCATAGGGAGTAGGGAGTAAAAATACTTAAATTGCTACTTAACCACGTGAAAGAAAACAATGATAGTGCCGATAAAATGTAATATGAACAAAAGACAAAAGAAACAAGAATGAGAGGTGCAAGTAAGTGGGAGGTAAGGCAATCGATAGAAGTGGGGAACTCGGACAATGCTCCCCCTAGGATTAATGTTTCAAGTGCAAGACCGACTATTATACTTCCTAATCAATAATACTCAATGAGTCATGGAAATCCTTAAGCACATGGTCCCAAATCTAAGGTCAACCGTGACTAACTCTACACTATGTCGCAGCGGAGAAATCGCTTACTCTCAACAGCTCATACTGTGTAAAGTTGCATGGAGTTCTAGGGAATCCAAGTGATAAACCCTCTTCCTAAGTACAGACCTAACCCTTTGGTCTAGGCGAAAGGCCCCTAGTCACATTCAAGACCCAGACACTAGAGTCACTTTAACGCTTCACTCTGTTACTCGCAGAACTAAGCCCCAGCGGAGTTCATCGTCTAGAACTTCACTCAATTGTGACCGCAAAGAATTCAAGGAAATGGAGGTAGGATAAATCACACCGGAGGAGAAAGGGGATGCTCTGCTACCTCTTAACTCACCCTCTTAACCCTCTCTAATCAAGCAATATCTAACCCTCGTAGTGTGTTACTCATCTACAACGATTACCAAGATGGACTCTCAACCCTAGTGTTACTTTAAGAGAGAAATCAACAAGCATTAAATATTGGAACTCAATTGAAACATCAATTAAGGAAATCATAATAAAAGAGCAATGAAACAATAATATCCTAGGGTTTACAAAATCCAAGTACTCACTAGGGGGTTTAGCTCTCCATAGAGCACAATACAGTCAACAATGATATCGTAAGTAAAAACATGTTTTCCATAAGAAAACCCCCTCGGTAGTCATGTTGATGGTTTTGTGGAGTAGAAAAGTCTTCTAAAAAGGTCCCCTGATTTGGCCTAGGGCACACCTAGCCGGATCGGTGAGGACAAAAGCTTCCCTAATAATAACCTTCTTTCAAGTGGAGCACGGTGTTGAATCCTTAGAACCACTCCAAAGACGTGCCGAAAGCCTCTATAAACCCTAGCCAACGGTCTCTCAAAAGATGGATGAAAGTTGGAGAAAAGGAGAAAAGAAGATCCCCAAAAATCGGCCTGAATCGCAGCTTAAATAGGGCTGAAATCGGGAATCCACACGCCCCTGTGGATTTTTCCCATGGACTTATGGAATTTCCACATGGGCGTGGGGAATTTTCACATGCCCTTGTGGATTCTCTGGAAATTCTGTTTTCGGCCGGCTGTGAACAGTAACAACTACAGTGTTTGGCTACATTGTTTTGCTACAGTGACCTGCTCTAGTACTCGGCCAAAACACTCCCAATTCCACGCTTTTTATCTAGGCAACATAAACGGGCACACGTTTATGCCGTAGATCGGACATCTTCTTCAATCAAAAGCTTTATTGGCGGAGGTCTTGTTATCAGTGCACAAGTCGGGATGCGCAAATGTGACTGCCTTTGTGCCCCTCCAACTCATAATAGTGACTTGAATTCATGGAGGTTGGCACACATTCACGTATCTTGGAGTCCCACTTGTGTCTTCATGTTTGATCCCTCCAAGATTCCACCAAATAAAGCATTTACGATTTACTTTTGGCTTCTTTTCTCAATACTTAGCTTCACAACCCTACATGTGCAAAAGAACACAAATACACATGTATTAGCGCTTAAACCTGCTAAAAGTAATGCTCAACACAAGGAAAGAACACTTCGCATTCTTATCACACAAGCACTTATCAGGCCACATTGGTGAAGATCTTGCTATCAATGCACAAGTCGGGATATGAAAATGTGACTGCCTTTATGCCCTCTAACTCATTGTAATGACTTGAATACATGGAGGTTGGCACACATTCACGTATCTTAGAGCCCCGCTTATGTCTTTGCGTCTGTTCCTTCCAAGATTCCACCAAATAGTGTGTTCACGATCTACTTTTGGCTTATTTTTAATACTTAGCTTCACAACCCTACATGCACAAAAGAACACAAATACACATGTATTAATGCTCTCTTGTTCTCTTTGTTTGCTCTCTCCTCAACCTCCATGACCTCGGGCACTTCAACATTGGTCTTCTCACTAGGAGGTCTACCCTCAACCTCACGACCACTTCTCAGAGTGACCACCTTCACATGTTCTCTCGGATTAGTCTTTGTATTATTCGTTAGGCGTCCTTGTGGTCTCTCCAATAGCAACTTCACAATTTGCCCCACTTGATTCTCTAGATTGTGCAATGAAGCGTTGTGGTTGCGAAGTGTAGCTTCGACTGATTGAAACCGATTGTCCGATGTCTACACAAATCTGGTCAAAGCTTTCTCTAAATCGTTCATCCGAGTCTCCAAATTTGTAACATGATTCTCCATGTATGGGGCTTGTTGTTGTTGTTGGAAACCCGGTGGTGCTATGGCCTTCTGCTGCCCTTGGTGGTTCTTCCAACCCGGATTGTAGGTGTTGCTATATGGATTACCTTAGTTACTCATGGCATTACCCACAAAATCAACTTGATCAATTGAAGATGTATCACCAATAGAAATAGGGCAATCAGTTGGAGCATGTCCTCCCACACAACCTGTGCAAGTAGTGACGACGGCCAATCTGTTTGGAGTTAGAAGGTCTAACTTCTTGCTCAATGATTCCACTTGGGCTGCCAAAAAGTGAAATCTAGCTACTTTCTTCCATTTCAGCGTGTTCCACTGGTAGTTGTTCATGGCCATTTCCTCTATCAATTGTCGGCTTCATCAAGGGTCTTGTTCCCCATTGTACCTCCTGCGGCAGGGTCTAGAAGTTGTCTTGTACTTCGATTCAACCCATTGTGAAAAGTTTGAATGATCATCCAGTCAGGGAAATCGTGTTGCAGACACTTCCGTAAGAGGTGTTGAATCACTCCAATGTCTCAGACAATGATTCAAGCTCCATTTGTATGAATGAGGATATCTTATTATGAAGCCTTGCTGACTTTCCCGGGGGAAAGTGTCTTGCGAGAAAGACTTCGACCATTTCATTCCAAGTAGTGATGAAAGGCTTTGGCAATGAATGAAGCCACTACTTGGCTTTTCCTTTGAGAGAGAATAGGAAAGCCCTCAATCTGATAGCATCATCCAACACTCCATTAATCTTCAACATATCACAATCTTCCAAGAAGTTCTCAATATGATTGTTCGAATCCTCATCGGCCAAACCATTGAACTGCGCTAAATGTTGAATCATTTGGATGAATGCTGGTTTCAGCTCAAAGTTCAAAGTTGTAATCGGGGGTCGCACAATACTCGATTGTGTGCCCAAAACTGAAGGTCTAGCATTGTCAGAAATTGTTCTCTGTTGCTCATTCTGTTCTGCCATATTATCCGACCCTTGACCTTCTACTTCGACTCGGATTGACGGTTTTGTAGAGGCTCTTTTCCCCTTCTTCTAAGTGTACGCTTAAGCTCAGGATCTCCTTCAACAATTTGTGAAGGGTTCCCTTAGGTCATAACCTGGAGCTGCATCCAAAAAGAAAAGAAAAATCAGAATGATGATAGAATAAGAAAATGTGGAATCAATGAATGATGAATAGCTAAAATAGCAAAGTGCAAAGTATCTCTAAACTCCTACTCTCCGGCAACGGCGCCAAAAACTTGACAACGCCCCTTGCGTGTGACCCGTAAGTATATGGGTTTGTCAAAGTAATAAATCCCATGTGAGTGGGTATCATATCCACAGGGAGTAGGGTATAAAAATACCAAGGTTGCTATCTAAATAAGCAAAGACGGAATAATGATTTTGTTGATAAAATGTAATGAAAGCTAGAATAAGAAAACAACAAAGAGAGAAGCACAAATAGATGAGAGGTAAGGCAATCAATAGAAGTGGGGTACTCGGATATTGTTCCACCTATGACAATTACTTCAAGTGCAAAATCAACAATTATATCTCCTAATTGACGCTTAATGAGTCATGGAAATCTTTAAACACACTGTCCCAAGGCTAAGGTCAACCGTGACTAACTCTACACTATGTCCCGGTGGAGAAATCAATCAATCTCAACACCTCATACTATGCAGAGTTGTAAGAAGCTCTAGGGATTCCAAGTGATAAACTCTATTTTAATGTATAGATCTAACCCTTTGGTCCATTCGAAAGACCCCTAGTCACAATTAAGCCCTTGGTGCTAAAGTCACTTCAACGCTTCACTCCGTTGCCTGTGCAACTAAGCCTCAGCGGAGGTCATCCCTTAGCCCATTCACTCTACTAAGACCGCAAAGAACTCTTGGAACGTGGAGGTAGGATAAATCACATCGGAGGGGGAAAGGGGATGCTCCGCTACCTCTCAACTCACCCTCTCGACCCTCTCCAATCTTGCAATATCTAACCCTTATGGTGTGTCACTCACTCACAAAGGTTACCAATGTAGACTCTCAACCCTTGTGTCACTCTAAGGAAGAAATCATGCAACAAGAATTCAAGATTGAAACTCAATTAAAGATATCAATTAAGAAAAACATAATAAAAGATTAATGAAACAAATACATCCTAGGGTTCACAAATCCAAGTACCTACTAGGGGTTTAGCTCTCCATGGTGCTTGTTACAATCAACAATGAAATCGAATATAAAAACAAGTAATCCATAGAAATACACCCCGGTATTCATGTCAATGGTCTTATGGAGTAGCATCATTTTCTCCAAAGGTCCCCTTGTCCGGCCTAGGGCACACCTCGCCGGATAGATGCCAACGAAAGCTCCCCCAATAACCTTCTTCCAAGCGAACAACGGTATCGAATAAGTAGAACCACTCCAAAGACTTGCCATAAGCCTCTCAAAACACTAGCTGACGGCCTCCCAAAAGATGGAGAAAAATTAGAGAGAAGAGCGAATAAAGATCCATTAAAATTGGCCTGAATTGCGGCTTAAATAGGGCTGGAATCGGGCATACATATGCCCTTGTGAATTCTCCACATGGGCCTGTGGAATTTCCATACGGGCGTGGAAAATTTCCACATGCCCATGTGGATTCTCTGGAAACTTAATTTTCAGCTAGCTGTGAACAGTAATTCTCATTGGTGAAGATCTTGCTATCAATACACAAGTCGGGATACGCAAATGTGACTGCCTTCGTGCCCCTCTAACTCATTGTAATGACTTGAATACATGGAGTTGGCACACATTCATGTATCTTAGAGCTCCATTTGTGTCTTCGTGTTTGTTCCTTCCGAGATTCTACCAACTAGTGCGTTCATGATCTACTTTTGGCTTTTTTTTCTTAGTACTTAGCTTCACAACCCTACATGCGCAAAAGAACACAAGCACTTATCAGCTTCCTAATGTTTTATTGGCATACCGTACAACATATGGAACACCAACTCAATCGACACCATATTCGTTGGTTTTTGGTAATGGGGCTATTTTGCTTCTTGAAGTCCAAATCCCATCTTTGAGGATCATTTTGCAAAATGAACTCACCAATGAAGACAGAGTTCACCTGCATTTGGATTAGCTTGGTTCTTTAGATGAAAGGAGACTAGAGGCTCAACAAAACCTTGTAGTCTACAAACCAAGGATCACATGAGCTTACAATTAAATTGCTTGAATTTAAACATTTGAGAAAGGAGAGATGGTTTGGGTATTAGGAGCATGATAGGGACAAGTTCAAGCCAAATTGGGAAGCCCATACACTATAGAGGTTGTTTACGAAGGAGAAGCTTATCAGCTAGTCGACGCCGATGGAAAAAGGCCTATGACACCAATTAATGCACATTTCATAAAAAAGTGTAACCCATGATATGAAAATGTGTAAAAAAAAAAAAGGACTTGCGTTTGGCTATGACAGAATGCCAACTTCTCATGTTTGGGGAATTTGGTCAAGGATTACGTATGCTTCTCGAGGCAAAACACGAGTTCTATCATGTTGTTTTTTTCTTCAAATTGAATAAAGACGTGTTTCTATAGATTCTGAAGTGATTCTTGTGAGTTTGGCTCTAATTGACTATATGCAAATCTCATAAAAAAGTATAAGATCAAATAAAAAAACCAACCAAAAAGAAGTAAAAAACTAATTAAATAAATAAATAAATAAATAAAATAAGGAAAAAAGCAAAAAATACAAAACCAAGAATATCAAGAAAGGACAAAAAAGGATTGAAAAAAAGGCAATCAAATGATGTGAATCTTGAAGGCAAAATTTGTAGTTTTTCCTGATAGTCATTGTTTCGATCAAGTAGTTCATTGGAAGACAAAATCATCTATGATTGTCCTAAAATTTTAACTGTACTACAAACATAGGACAATTGTTAATTTGAATGGTTGGAGTTAAATTTGGAGTTCAAATGATGTTCAAGGAAAATTTAGACCTCGAGCTAAGATTTAAGAATTTGTCTTCCGATGACCAGCATCAATCAAGGCAGTAATCGGACCATGACACTTTCTCTAATCAATCAAGATACTTTCTTGGACCTTTAAAATATCTTAGTGTTTGATATGAACAGTTATGATCATGTTTTAGATTCATCAATTTTCAACATAAATTCGTAACTCAGAGGTAACATATTGTTGACTACCATCATCACAATTACTTGTCATCAAGTTGATGATCGAATGGTTACAAATTATTAGATCTTTTTATAAATTTTGTTATATGTTTATGATGTCTTCATCTTCAATATGGATGGTGGAGATCAATTTTAAGTTTTATTTGCCTCTCTTAAAAAATTCATAAGTTTGAGGCAAAATATGTTGATTATTTCTATCTTAATTATTTATTTACAAATTCATGATCAGATAGTAGAATCCTTCATGATCCTAATGAAATTTCTTATCAAAATGTATGGATTATTTTCCTTTAATATGGATGGTGGAGATCATATTTGGAGTTCGGCACATTCATACAATGAATAAAAAAATAGGGGCCCGGAAAGGAAAATTTTATTACAAAAGGATAAAAGTTACAACAAAAGACAAGGAAATATCATGGTTAGCTAAATGAACTAAGCTAAACTCAACTAATAAGCTAAGCTATTTAAAGTTGACTACTCCCTTTCTCAAGGTTAGCTCGAGCTTCCGCAAGTGACGATGAGATTTGTGAAATGTTATCGCTTCCTCCGAGCTCATCAAGCCTTATTAGAGCATTAGTTAGGGATTGGTCCACTTCATTAATGGGAGCAAAAGATAGCAGGTCTTTGCCTAAGGAGTTGAATTATTTCTTTTGTTCTTCTTCTTAAGCTTTCAACCCTTGTAGCTTCTCTCTTATCAACTTTGAGATGTTATCTGCCCCCGATATAGCCGAGGAAGGAGGTGACATTCCAGAGGGTTCCTACCCGGCGTAGGAGCCTCAGCCTGAGTAGATGGAGATAGAGGCGTCCCTGCAGCACAGGAGCCACCTCCAGTGTGCATGTTTTCTTTGTCTCTAGCCTATGATCATTTTGAGAGGCCCGAGAGTGTTGTAAGGGTTCTCCGAACTGAGATTGATCAGGTTCGCGCCACACAGGCTACGAACCACATGGAGGTCATGGCGCGTCTCAATGTTTTACAGCAACTATTAGAGCGAGACACGACCTCACTATTCGTTATGCGACCAAGGACTCCTCAGACATCCCCAGCACCACCATCACTAGGAGCAGCGCTGATAGATCGACCAGCATCACCAGTAGCACCAGTAGTAGCAAAGCCGATAACCAATGACACCGACGCTTGATGCGTCTTTCTTTTAGTTCTTTATGTTTTTGTATTTTATTTTCCGTATTTTATTTTGGACTTGTACTACTCAGAAAGGATCTTCCTTCTGAATTTATCTTTTATTTTCATTGCTTTGAGTTGTATTTCATTTTCATATCTTTATATACTCTGGATTATTTTGTCGAGCTTAACTAAACCCCCCTTGTGTATACATGCAGATGGACTTTTGAGTATGGAATTTGAGGACTAGTCATTGACATGGTCTTATGGTTGTGTGTGATCCACAACCCATTAGGACTCAACTCTCAATGAATATAGCTCCATCAAACGTACCATTCGGAGTACAGGGAGTATTGTTTCAATTGCCCACTTCCACATATGCTTTTGATTGATTTATATCCTATTGTGCTTGCATGCGTACATTGAGGGCAATGTACATCTTAAGTGTGGGGAGGAGTCCACATTACACATGTTCTTTACATAAGTTTGGATTGAAAATGCTCACGAAGCCAATGGCGGTTCACCTTAGTTGCAATGGTTGTATTCTTAAGTCTAATAGAATTTTTAACATTGAATGTTCTTATGCTCTTGTTCTTACTTGGATTTTTAGGAATTTTTGCCCAATTGACACTTGTTGCACTACTCACTCATGAAACCTTTTGGAAACTCAAGTTCGATGTTTAAGGGACTAGTTAGTTTTGTTTCTTGTGTTAATTTTTGCTATATATATATATACTTGTTTTGTTTGTACAAGCCCAGTAGAAAGAGCTACCACCTCGAAAGTATGAAAGCTAAATTAGCGGCCGCTTCGGAAAGGGCTACCTTAGAAGATGTGTGAAGCTACTACCGTCTCTTTGATTTGTCTTGTACATAAATAAGTCCCTTATGCTTAGAACTTTGAAGAGTATACGTTTGCTCCACTTGAGTGAGTCTACACACACTTACACGATTTCAGGTTTGTTGTAATTTTTTATTCGAGCTTTTAGCTAAAGCATTGATTTTTCATATTTAGTGTTGAAATTCACCTTACTCGTAGAATGTTTTATTTTTGCTTGAGGACAAGCAAAAGCTTAAGTGTGGGGGAGTTTGATAAGTGCTTGTGTATTAGTAATACGAAGTATTCTTTTCTTACGATAAGTATTTTTTGCTCAGATTTTATTGTTAATACATGTGTATTTGTGTTCTTTTGTGCATGTAGGGTTGTGGAGACAAATATAGAAGAAAGAAGTCAAAGTAGATTGCGAGTGCACTAGTTGATGAAATCTTGGAGTGAACAAATGTAACGACACAAGTTGTGCTCAAAGACATGTGAGTGCGTGCCAACCTCCGTTGTGTTCAAGGAAATTCGCAAATTTGAGGGGCACAAAGGCAGTCAGACTCATGTGTTTTGACTTGTGCAATGCTAGCAAGATTGTCATCAAATGTGCTTTTATTTGAAGATGCAACACAATCTGTAGCGTAGACATGTGCCTGTTTATGTTGTCTAGATGAAGAGAGTGGATTCGGGAGTATTTTGGCGGAGTACTGTAGAAAGCACTGTAGAAAGTACTGTAGCAGTACTTGTTCACAGGCCGCAGAAAATCGATTTCCTGGAAATTCACATGGCCGTGTGGATGTCCGATTCTAGCCCTATTTAAGTCGTGATTTCAGCCCGATTTCAGGATCCTTCTTTCCATCTTTTGGCTATCTTTTCTTCACCTTTGGGGGCTCCCGCCGCTAGGGTTTAGAGAGCCTTTGGCTATGTTTTTGGAGAGGTTTATAGCCATTGACATCGCATTTCTTTCGGGAGAAAATTATTGGGGGAGCTTTCGTCGGTACCGATCCAGCGTGGTGTGCCCTAGGCTTGACGAAGAGACCTTTGAAGAAGACACAGCCACTCCACAAGATCATCGACATGAACACCAAGCTGGTTTTATTCATGGATTGCATCTTTTTACTTTTGATTTTATTATTGATTGTATTTTGCTCCATGGAGAGCTAAACCCCTAGTGGGTACTTGGACTTGTAAATTCTAGGATGATGTTCTTTGACTTTTTATTATGCTTTCTTTAATGGATGTTTTAATTGAGATCCAATCTTCAATGCTTGTTGAGTTAATTTACCCTTAGAGTGATATTAAATTTACCCTTAGAGTGATATTAGGGTTGAGAATCCATTTTGGTAATCCTTGTGGATGAGTGACGCACCATGAGATAGCGTAGCGTCTCTTTTCCCCTCTGGTGTGATTTATCCTACCTCCATATTCCAAAAGTTCTTTGCTGTCATAATAGAGTGAAGAACTAAGAGACGAACTCCGTTGGGACTTAGTTGCGCAAGCAATAGAGTGAAGCGTTTAAGTAATCTTTAGTATATGGGGCTTAATTGTGACTAGGGGTCTTTCGCCAAGACTAAAAGGTTAGATCTATTTTAGGGAATAGGGTTTATCACTTGAAATCCCTAGAGCCTATAGCAAACTAACATAGTTTGAGGTGTCGAGACTGAGAGATTTCTCCACCGGGGCATAGTGTAGGGTTAGTCACGGTTGACCTTTTTTAAGTTTTGGGATCGTGTGTTAAAGGATCTCCACGACTCATTATACAATAGTTAAGAGGCATAATGATTGGTCTTGCACTTGAAACAATAGTCCTAGGGTGAGCAATGTCTGGGTGCCCCACTTATCGTCGATTGCCTCTCCTATCTTTTATTTGCGCCTCCTTCTTCTTTTCTTATTTCTATTTGCATTGATTTGTTTTCACATCGCTATCAATTCATCTTTACCCTAATTAAATAGCAATATTTGTGTTTCTAATCACTATTCCCTGTGGATTCGACTAACCACTCACTGGGGTATTATTACTTCGACAAACCCGTACACTTGCGGTACCACACGCAAAAGGGCGTTGTCAAAGGAACAACTTCATTTCCTTCTTGTTCTCTATATCTTCATTAACTCTCTCTTTTCTGATATGGTTGGGTGGTCTTCTCGATTCTCCCAGTTATGCACAATTCTTTCAAGATCAAGCACTTCGTATATTTTGTCCCCTATTATAGAAACATCAACTCCATGTATCATCAAAGTTTTGTGCAATTTTGTAGTTTCTTCCCTCAAAGATTTATTCTGGCAAGGCTGTGATAAATTTACCTTTTGAAGAAGATTCTTTGTACAAAAAGAACCTAAGCTAGAATCCTGCCTAATAAGTTCAGAATAAAGATTGTTCATGGACCCAACATCAATGGTTAAGGTTTTCTTATGCTTGGGAGAATTGTCAGAGCTATCAATGGACATGGCCTTGGGAGTTGAGTCCTCTTTAGGTTTAGGTTGAGGTTGATCTCCAGTGACAGTGACGGCCTCTAGAATTAAAGTCTCTTCTAGTTGTTGAGGAGAAGGCATTGCTTGGTGATCGTTAACAAAGGTAGCTTCTGGAGCTAAGTACTCCTCTAATTATTGAGGAAGACGGGTAACGTTTGTAGACTTCGAGACCTCTTCTTGATAAGAATCTCCCGTATGTAGATATGCATCAAGGATGGAAGTGTAGTCATCATCAATTATATGATCTGAGGATAAAGTGTTACATTCTGATGAGTGAAATTCATATCATGTTTTTATTACTCCCAATTCATACTTTTGCTTGTTTTTAAGCACCTTTTATATGTATTCGATGCTGCTTTGGGTGTTTTTGTTCATAGTACAAGAAATTAGGGCTTAAAGCAATTAGGAGTGAATTCGAGGATAAAACAAGAAAAGAGTGAAGATTTCTCTAAGTGTCCAACCCAAGCATTTGCAGAGCATGATCGTGCTTTGTCCCTATAATTTGCTCTATCTGAAGTTGTTTAAGTAGCTGAGGAAGTAGGGGGATGCTTCCAGGATGAGCATGGTCGAAGCACAGTTGTGTTTCTCCTTGTGGATATCTCTAGAATCAAAGCACCAAATGCTAACAGGGGAATCACGCCTAGAATGCTATTTGCACTGTGATGCTCAAGCAAAGCACGGGTGAAGCATGACTGCACTCCTCCCGGCAAAGATCGCTGGCTGATATTTAGCCAATTCACTGAGAGTATTACAGATTGTGCTTAGACCGTTTGTGCTTAGACCGTGTCAAACCCAAAAACACCCTTTTTAGCTTGACCCGACGAAGTACCTCATTTCCATTGGCAGACCATGATCCAGATGTTGAAAGAAATTCCAAAAGGAGAGTGAGGCAAGTTAGTTTAATTGAAATAGGGTCTATGGGAGTGAATGTAGAAGTGAATCAAAAGGAAGAAATTTCCGAAAATCAACAACATAGAGGCAAATACAAAGAGGTTAGATACTATGCAGTCGATCTCTCAGGCTTCTAGACATCCTTGTGATAGTTCGGGATCCCAAAGTGATCCTAGTGGTTCTGTTGTTCTGATATGGGTACAGGGCAGACTGACAATTAGATTTTGTTGGGAAGAACAGAAAATATCAGAACAACCCATATAATAACACATACAATACAAATTGGAGGAATCACCCGAATTTTTCCTGGAGTCAACCAGGACAAGGGCAAGTGGCGCAACAATACCCTAGGCCCCAACAACAGAATGTGCAACCTTTCCCTCCACCGGGACTGTCTAATGAGCTTACAGTTTTATTGACCATGTACATTGATAAGTGCTTGTGTATAAGTAATACGAAGTATTCTTTTCTTACAATGAGTATCACTTTTATTAGATTCTATCACTTATTTATGTGTATTTGTGTTCTTTTGTGCATGTATGGTTGTGGAAACAATTTCAGAAGAAAGGAAGCAAAAGTAGATTGTGGACGTGATTCTTGATGAAGTTTCTTGAATTGAATAAAGGTGAAGAAACAAGTTGTGCTCAAAGACATGTGGGTATGTGCCAACCTCCATTGTGCTCAAGAGAATACACAAAGGGGAGGGCACAAAGGCAGTCATACTTATATGTTCCGACTTGTGCAACATTAGCAAGAGCTTCGTCAATGTGGTTTCATTGAAGACATGAAGCTACTACCCTTTCTTGAATTTTTGTTGTTAATTTTTGTAGATAAATAAGTCCCTTATATGTAGAACTTTGAGGAGTATACTTTGGGTTGACTTGAGTGAGTTCAAACACTTACACGATTTCAGGTTTGTTGTCCTGATTTATTCAAGCTTTTTAGCCAGAGCGTTGATTTTTCATATCTAGTGTTGAAATCTCCCTTACTTGTAGAATGCTCTCTTTGCATGCTTTGGGGAACCTAAGGCCAAGCACTTCCATTATTTCCCTCATCTATGCATACAATGTTTTAATTTTTGCTTGAGCACAAGCAAAAGCTTAAGTGTGGGGGAGTTTGATAAGTGCTTGTGTGATAAGAACACGAAGTGTTCTATCCTTATGATGAACATTACTTTTATCGGGTTTTAATGCCAATATGTGTGTGTTTATGTTACTTTCATGCATATAGGGTTGTGAAGCCGAATCTTAGAGAAAAAAGCCAATGTAGATCGTGAGTGCACCATTTGGAGAAAAATCTTGATAAGGTCCGATACCGCAGGTTGACAATGTATCAAAATACTATAGCGGTACTGTTTACGGCCGGCCGAAGAAGGAGTTATCCAAAGAAGCCACACGGGCGTGTAGAAATTCCACACGCCTGTGCGTTAATTCCACATAGGCCATGTGAAAAAATATTCATATGGGTGTGTGGATTCCCGATTCCAGCCCTATTTTAGGCCGATTTCAACCATGATTTCTGAGCTTTTTCTCCATCTTTTCCTCAACTTGAGAGAGGGTTGCGGCTAGGGTTTTGAGAGGTATTGTCTAGGGATTGGGAGAGGTTCTTCGGCTCCGAAATCGCACTCCATTTGGAAGAATTTTAGTGGGAGAGTTTTCTTCGGCACCGATCCGGCGAGGTGTATCTTAGGCCGGACAAAGGGAACCTTGGACGAGTAGAGGACTCTCCATAAGACCATCGTCATGACTAGCGAGGGGGTTTTCTATGGATTCATTGCTTTTACATTCGATTTCATTGATTGTACTTAGCTCCATGGAGAGCTAAACCCCCTAGTGGGTACTTGGATTGTGAACCCTATGATGTATTCGTTTCATTGAACTTTGTTATTATGCTTTCATTAAATGATGTTTTTATTGAGTTCCAATCTTGAATGCATTGATTGTATGAATACTCCCTTAGATTGACACTAGGGTTGAGAGTTCTTATTGGTAACCCTTGTGAGTGAGTGACACACCACGAGAGCTAGACAAACCTAGATTGGAGATGGTTGAGATGAGTCAAGAGATAGTAGAGTTCTTTGCGGTCATAATAGAGTAAATGAGCTAATGGATGACTTTTCGCTGGGGCTTAGTTGCGAGTGCAATGGAGTGAAGCTTTGAAGTAATTTTAGCATCAAAGTCTTAATTGTGGCTAGGGACCTTCCGCCTGCACCAAAGGGTTAGGTCTACATATAGGAAGAGGATTTATCACTTGGAATCCCTAGAAGTCATTGTAAATCTAAACGAGTGCGAGGTTGAGAGATTGTTCAACTTCTCCTCATTGACATGTATAGGGTTAGGCATGGTTGACCTTAGATTTGGGACCATGTATTAAAGGATCTCCACGACTCATTAATGCATTAGTTAGAAAGCATAATAAGGGGTTTTTGCACTTAAAACGATTGTTCTAATTGAATCAATATCCGAGTACTCCATTTATATCGATTGCCTTACCTCCCCTTTACTTGTGCTCTCTCTCTTATCTCTTTTACTTTTGTTTGCATTACATCTTACCACACAAATCACTATTCATATTTCGCTTAGTTAAGAAACAACTTAAGTATTTTTACTCCCTATTCCCTGTGGATACAATACCCACTCACCTGGGATTTTATTACTCGACAAACCCGTGCACTTGCGGGACATACGCAAGGGGCGTTGTCAAGTTTATGGCACCGTTGCTGGGGAATAGGCGTTTAGAGATACTTTGCACTTTGTTTTCTTAGCTATTCATTTATTCATTCTATTTCACATCTTCTTTTCTATCATCGTTCTGATTTGTTTTCTTTTCCCTTAATTACAGAAAAGTAATTGACATGCCCGAGTTATTCGACACTATCATGGGAATGGTTGAAAATGTGGAGTAGAGAGTTCAAGTGTTTGCAGTACAGGACACACTGTGCTACTTTTTGCAAGAGCCAGATACTATTCAACATTTTGTGGAAGAATCAGTTGAAGAGTACATTACCAGAATTCAAGAGCGGGACTGGGAATTAAATAGTATGCTAGATCAATTTGAGAGATCTGCATTGGCATCGATGAGTGATCACTTATAAGAAAGTCTGGAGAAAGTCCTCAATCAGTTTGACTCGTCTTATCATGAACAAAGGCAGGAACTTTTCTTTGTGGGTGTGTCATTGTCAGTAGGGGAGACTTGTGGATTGAATGGATCGACAGTCGTTGAAGACCATACAGAGATACATTCACAAGTGGTAGAAGGGAAGAATGAATTTGAGCAAGAAACAAACAAGTTTGAGGAAATTGACAGGTTAAAGGAGAGTAGGTTGCGTTTATCAATTGATGAACCACCAACCCTAGAGCTTAAGACCTTGCTAGCACACTTGGAGTATGCCTTCTTGATGGAAGAATCTAAACTTTCGGTGATTGTAGCTTCGAACTTGTCTGTGGAGCAAAAAGATAAGCTTGTTAGCATGTTGAAAAAGCATAAGTCAGCTATTGCGTGGAAGATTTCAGACATAAGGGGCATAAATCTGTCCTTTTGCACCCATAAAATTTTAATAGAAGATGACTACAAATCTGTAATCCAACCACAGTAAAGACTAAATCCAAACATGAAGGAAGTCGTTAAAGCAGAAGTAGTGAAGCTCCTAGATGTAGGGATTATATATCCCATATCTGATAGTGCATGGGTGAGTCCAACTCAAATGGTTCCAAAAAAAGGGGGGATGACAGTTGTGATGAATGAAAAGAATAAGTTGATTCTGACCACGATAGTTATAGGATGGTGAGTTTGCATCAATTATAGAAGATTCAATGATGCCACACGAAAAGATCATTTCCCATTGCCATTTATCGATAAAATGTTGGAACGTTTAGCAGGGCATCAATTTTATTGTTTCCTTGATGGCATGTCGGGATATTTTCAAATCCCTATAGCTCCAGAAGATCAGGAGAAGACCACATTTACTTGTCCTTATGGTACCTTTGCTTACAGAAGAATGCCTTTTGGGTTGTGTAATGCACCAGCCACATTCCAACTCTGTATGACAGCCATTTTTGATGATCTGCTGGAAGACATTATAGAGGTATTCATGGATGATTTTTTGGTACTTGGAGACTCTTTCGACAAATGTTTAAAGAATTTGGGGAGAGTGCTAGTGAGATGTGAAGAAACGAACCTCGTCCTCAATTGGGAGAAGTGTCACTTCATGGTCGAAGAAGGCATTGTCCTTGGACATAAGATTTCCCAAGCAGGATTGGAGGTGGATAAGGCAAAGATTGAGGTGATCGAAAAGCTTCCCCCACCTACAAATGTGAAACGGATCCGCAGTTTCTTGCGGCATGCAGGGTTTTACAGAAGGTTTATCAAGGACTTCTCGAAGATCACGTACCCATTGACTAAACTCCTAGAAAAAGATGCCCCTTTCGACTTTGGGGATGATTGTCTAAGTGCATTCAATTTGTTGAAGGAAAGATTAGTGCAAGCACCAATTCTGACAGTACCGGATTGGAAAGAACCCTTTGAGCTCATGTGTGATGCAAGTGATTACGCTGTAGGAGCAGTTTTGGGACAAAGGAAAGACAACAAGTTCCGTTCGATTTATTATGCTAGCAAGACTCTCACAAGTGCTCAGGAGAATTATACAACTACAGAAAATGAATCATTAGCGGTAGTGTTCGCTTATGACAAGTTCAGACCGTATCTCATTATATCGAGGGTGACAGTATTCACAGATCACTCAGCACTCTGTTATCTCATGAACAAAGCTGATGCGAAACCAAGGTTGATTCGGTGGATTTTATTGTTACAAGAATTCAATATGGAAATAAAAGACAAGAGGGGAACTGAAAATGTGGTTGCGGATCATCTTTCAAGATTAGAAGGGTGTGAGGGGCAAGAACCGGCAAGCAAGGAGATCAACGATTTTTTCCCTGAAGAACATTTGTATGCAATAGAGGAGTCAGGGTCAGAGGGTACTCCATGGTTCGCAGATTTTGCAAATTATTTGTCGGGAAAGGTACTGAAGCAAGGCCTCAATTTTTAGCAGAAGAAAAAGTTTTTCAGTGACTTAAAGAACTACTTTTGGGATGATCCTTACTTGTTCCGTATTTGTGCCGATCATGTGGTTCGACGATGTGTATCCAGGGAGGAAGGTTGGAGCATTATTGCACATTGTCATTCGGGTCCCATTGGGGGACATTATGCTTCGAGCAGAACCGCTGAGAAAGTTCTGGCCGAAGGGTTTTACTGGCCGACTTTATTCCAGGATATCCATCAGTTTGTTCTTCGATGTGACAATTATCAGAGGGCTGGAAACCTATCGAGAAGAGATGAGATGCCTCAATATCCGATTCAATTTTGTGAGGTGTTTGATGTGTGGCGAATTGACTTCATGGGACCATTCTCGAAGTCTAATGGTAATCAATACATCTTAGTGGCGGTTTATTATGTTTCTAAATGAGTGAAAGCTCAAGCCCTTCCAACCAATGATGCTAGAATGGTAGTAAAATTTCTGAAGAGGTTGTTTGCTGGGTTTGGGACCCCAAGAATCATCATAAGCGATCGTGGGACTCATTTTTGCAATTCACAACTCGCGAAAGTATTGAAGCGCTATGGGGTGCAGGGAGCTCAAAAGGATCTTAACCAAGTCTGTAGAACAAGGAAAGCAGGATTGGTTGGAACGGTTAGACGACATACTTTGGGCTCATAGAACAGTGTACAAAACGCCAAGAGGGACCACTTCCTATAATTTAGTTTATGGAAAATCCTATCACTTGCCTGTCGAATTGGAGCATAGAGCATATTGGGCAATCAAGGCCATGAATTTTAACTTGCGCAAGTCGGGGTAACAAAGAATGCTACATCTTAATGAGCTAGATGAATGGAGAATGAAAGCATATGAGAATGCAAGGATTTATAAGGAAAGAATTCAGAACAAGCATATTAAAAATCCGAAGGAATTCAGAGTGGGTGATCAGGTGTTGCTATTCAATTCTCGTCTAAGATTATTTCCGGTTAAGCTCAAGTGTAAATGTTTTGGCCCTTCTACGGTGACCAAAGTTTCACCTCATGGGGCTGTTGAGATTACTCATCCGGAGAAGGGAACATTTAAGGTAAACGGACACAGGTTGAAACCGTACTATGGAGGAGAGGTTAGTAATGCCGACAAGAAAGTATTCTTCCTTCATGAATCCTCGTGAGGTAAGACAAGGTACGTTAAGCTTAGTGATGTTAAACAAGCTCTTCTTGGGAGGCAACGCAAGTGTTTACTGTCTTTCTTAATTGATAGTTTAGTTTTTACATGAATAACATGTTGAGTGTTGGTGTCTTAATTTTTTAGATGTTTCTGCTGTGTATTGTATTGTGGATTTTGATGTCATCATGTGTATTCATGTGGATTTGGCGAAGTTTTAGTCACGTGAGCTTGTTTTTAAATGTTTTCTACTGGTGTATTTTGCATAAAAGAGCAGGCTTTGAATGTGCAAACATGTTCAGGAAATTTCTGCAGAGCCTGCAGAGTTTTCTAAGTCATCCAGAGGTGGAAATACACGGGCGTGTGGAATTTCCAAACGCCCATGGAGTTATATTGCAAGCTCATCCAGAGAAGACACAGGGGCGTGGACTCGACCCTCGAGAGGTAGCGGAGCATCCCCTTTCCCCTTTGGTGTGATTTATTCTGCCTCAAATTCCTCGAGTTCTTTGTGGTCATAATAGAGTGAATGGGCTAAGGGATGACCTTCCGCTGGGGCTTAGTTGCGAGTGCAATGGAGTGAAGCATTGAAGTGATTTTAGCATTTAGGGCTTAATTGTGAGTAGGGACCTTCCACCTGGATCAAAAGGTTATTTCTACACATAGGAAGAGGATTTATCACTTGGAATCCCTAGAAATCATTGCAATTCTTTACGAGTGCGAGGTTGAGAGATTGCTCAATTTCTCCTCCTGGAAATGTATAGGGTTAGGCATGGTTGACCTTAGATTTGGGACCATGTATTAAAGGATCTCCACGACTCATTAATGCATTAGTTAGGAAGCATAATAAAGGGTTTTTGCACTTTAAACGATTGTCCTAGGCGTATCAATATTCGAGTACTCCATTTATATCGATTGCCTTACGTCTCCTTTACTTGTGCTCTCTCTCTTGTCTCTTTTACTTTTGTTTGCATTACATCTTACCACACAAATCACTATTCACATTTTGCTTAGTTAAGAAACAACGTAAGTATTTTTACTCCCTATCCCTGTGGATACGATACCCACTCACCTGGGCTTTTATTACTTCTACAAACCCGTGCACTTGCGGGACATACGCAAGGGGCGTTGTCACTAAAATATTGTAAATTATCAAATAAGAATATTTAATTAACAAAAATAATATTGTATGTGTAAAATTAGCATAAAATAAAATTTATAGCTTCAAGGGCATTTTAGTAATTTTCTTATAAAACCTTACCTTCTGTTACCCACAATCCAAACACTACAAGGTTTGATCACCTCCATTTACCTTACCTTCAATCCAAACAAGGTATAACTTAAAACCTCCTTTTACATTACTTTACCTTGCTTTACCCTACTCTGCCTTACTTTACAAAACCTTACTTCACCTCATCCAAGCAAACCATAAGGTGCACTAGGAGTGTTAAACACATCACTCCCGTTGTCGCTTTGGTGAATCGAGGGAGATAGATTGTGATGTACTTAAAGAGGTTGGACTGGAGGAGGAGGTACATCAGTTGCATAGTACAAGAGAATGGAGACAGCTCTTTATGATCACCGACAACACCTATGAGCAGTTGGCACTCGAAGTGTTGGCTACATTCAAGCCCTCTCGAGGTATTTTAGCATTTCATCGAGCAAATTTTATCTAGTTTCAGGCATTTGGTGCGATGCATAGGATGAGTGTGACTGAGTTTTTTTGCTAAGGCCACGACACTCCGATCCCCAGCCCTCCAATACATTCACTTTACACTCAGTCACACTCTAACACGCCGTGGTGATAATATTGGCATCATCAGTTTACACAACTTTGTTTTTTGCTGAGCATGTTGAACAAATTTCATTTGCATCAGGGCTATAAGGTAGCTGTATTCGTGGCTCACCGGGGGACTAATCCCCGTAATGGTGCTCTGTTTGTCGGTCCCTACATCACTCACATAGTCATAAGTATGGGCATTCTTCAAGGGACTAATCTAATAAGGGTAGTGGGTGGAGCCACCTCTATGTCCCTTGAGACCCTGAACTCGATGGGGGTGCTGCAGTACATACACACTTCATGAGGGACCAAGTACAGAGTTCGCTACCCTACTGATACTTCTACTGCGGCTACCTCAACCCCACCTGACCCTTTTACCGTTGCACCTACATCACCTCCCCTTGCCACTACTTCTCATTAGAGATCACCATCGCGGCCACACCTGGGAGTACGTCTTTCTCTAGAGCCATCCTTCCCTGTATTATAACCACCTCTGGAGAAGGCTCCCATTGACAGGGTCGAGGACTCGGGCTCTCATTCTTCTTGTGGTACTGGTTCCTCTCCTCTCACTGAGAGTGCCCTATTCTGAGCTTTTATTTAGCCGCTTATCTTTTTATGTTTCAATATTTAGACTTGTATTTTCTTTTCTGTCTTATTAGACTTGCTTTAGTTCAGTTATGATAAGTGCTTGTGTATTGTAATACAAAATATTCTTAGCTTACTTTGAGCATTACCTTTCTAAAATTTTATCGCTTATTCTTGTGTATATAAGTTTCTCTTGTGCATGTAAGGTTGTGGAGACACGTATGGAAGAAAGGAACCAAAAGTAGATCGTTGATGTATTTTGTTGATGAAATCTTGGAGTGAACAACCATGAAAACACAAGTTGTGCGCAAAGACATGTTAGTGTGTGGCAACCTCCATTGTGCTCAAGTGTACAGAGTTTGGAGGGACACAAGGGCAGTCACACTCATGTGTTCCGACTTATGCATTACTAGTAAGATCTTCATCAATGTGACTTTTATTGAAGACACAACGTGATCTACCATATGGATGTGTGCCCATTCATGTAGCCTAGTTAAAAAGTGTGGATTCGGGAGCATTTTGGTGAAGTATTGTAGTAGTTACTATAGCAAATTAGCTACAGTGATTGTTCACATCTCGGAAAAACTGATTCTTGGAAATTCCACACGCTAGTGTGGATACCTGATTCCAGCCCTATTTAAGCCACGATTTCAGACATTTTAATAAATCCTTTTCCCATCTTTTCCCCAACTTTGGAGGCGGTCGCAGGTAGGGTTCGGAGAGGCTTGGGCAAGGTTCTTGGAGTGGTTCTACGGCCGTCATCACCGCGTTCCTTCGGAAGATAGTTATTGGGGGAGCTTTCATCGGCATCGATTCGGTGAGGTGTACCCTAGGCTTGATGAGGGAACCTTTGAAGAAGACGAGGCTACTCCACAAGACTATCGATACTTACTACAAGGGGGTTTACTTATGGATTGCATGCTTTTACATTCGATTTCATTATTGATTGTATTTTGCTCCATGGAGAGTTAAACCCCTAGTGGGTGCTTGGACTTGTAAACCCTAGGATGATTTTGTTTCATTGACCTTTTATTATCTTTCTTTAATTAATGTTTTTAATTGAGTTCCAATCTTCAATGCTTGTTGAGTTGATTTTCCCTTAGAGTGACACTAGGGTTGAGAATCCATCTTGGTAATCTTTGTGGATGAGTGACACACCATGAGAGTTATACAAAGTAAGGTTGGAGAGGGTCGAGAGAGTGAGTCAAGAGGTAGCAGAACATCACCTTTCCTTTCCGGTGTGATTTATCCTACATCCGTGTTCCAAGAGTTCTTTGCGGTCACAATAGAGTGAAGCGCTAAGAAACTAAGAAATGAACTCCACTGGGGTTTAGTTACGCAAGCAATAGAGTGAAGCGTTGAAGTAATCCTTAGTGTTGCGTCTTAATTGTGACTAGGGGTTTTTTGCCTGGAACAAAAGAATTAGATCTATATTAGGAAATGGGGTTTATGACTTGGAGTCCCTAAATCTTCTTGCAACCACACACAGTGTTAGGCGTTGAGAGTACTCGTTTCTGCGGGGGTATAGTGTAGCGTTATTCACAGTTGACCTTAGGTTTCGGACCATGTGTTATAGGACTTCCACGACTCATTAAACATCAGTTAAGAAACATAATAATTGGTCTTGAACTTGAAACAATAGACCTAGCAGAGCAATGTCCCGGTACCCCACTTTCTATTGATTACCTCTCCTATTATTCTCTTCTGTCTCTTTCTTATTTTCTTTTATTTATGATTGCATTGATATTGTTCACACCACTCTTGAATCGTCTTCATCATAGTTAAATAGCAATTCTTGTATTTCTAATCACTATTCCCTGTGGATACGATTACCCAGTCAACAGGATGCTTTATTACTTCGACAACCCGTGCACTTGTGGTACACAGAAGGGGTGCATCAATTTTTTGGCGCTGTTACCGGGGAATAAGCATTTTGGAAGCATTTTACACTTTGCTATTTTAGCTTTTCATCACTTGTTCTATTTCACACTTTCTTATTATTTCATCGCTCTGATTTGTTTCTCTTTCTTTGGTTGTAGCTCCAAGTTATGACCTGAGGAAACTTTTCGACATTGGTGGAAGGTGATCCGAACATAGGAAGAAGAATTCAAAGAAGAAGAAACAAACCTATGCTAGAACAGTCAAATCATGCTGAGATAGAAGGTGAAGGGTCTAATAACATGGCAGAATAGAATGAGCAGCAAAGGACACTATCAAATTATGCCAGACCCGCAGTTCTTGTCACGCAATCTAGTATTGTGCATCACAGCTCAGAATTTTGAGCTCAAGCAAGGCTTCATCCAGATGTTACAGCAGTCTGCACAGTTTAATGGTTTGGCCGATGAGGATCCAAACAATGACATTGAGAACTTCTTCGTGGTGTGTGACATGCTTAAGATTGATGGTGTCATGGATGATGCTATCAAGTTGAGGGCCTTCCCATTTTCCCTAAAAGGGATAGCGAAGCAATGGCTACATTCATTACCTAGAGCATCGATCACTACATGGGAGAGATGGTAGAAGCTTTTCTTGGCCGATATTTTCCTATTGGAAAATTTGCAAAGCTTAGGAATGAAATATCTTCTTTTGTGCAAACGGTATTGGAGTCTCTTTTTGAGACATGGGATAGGTTCAAGGACCTCCTGCGGAAATGTCCTCAATATAGGTTCCCCGAATGGATGATTATTCAGACTTTCTATAGCGGGTTGAACCCAAGCACGAAGCAGTTACTTAATGCTGTAGCATGAGGTACCTTAGGAAGCAAGACCCATGAAGAAACCTGTCATCTCATTGAAGAAATGGCAATGATTAGTTATCAGTGGAACACAAGGGACAGAAGAATGGTACCCGGACTTCATGAGATTGATGCAGTTACCCTATTGGCGGCCTAGGTTGACTGATTGAGTAAGAACTTAGACACTCTAACTTCTCCTAGAATGGTGGCCATGACGAGTTGTACTGCATGTGGGGGATTACATGCTCCATCTGATTGCCCGATTTCTATTGGTGGTACATCCTCACTGGAATAGGTTGACTTTGTAGGTAATGCAATGAGAGGTCAGGGGAATCTATATAGCAATACCTACAATCCTGGGTGGAGAAACCACCCAAACCTTTCTTGGAGAAATCAAGGGCAACAGAAGACTATGGCACCGCCGGGTTTCCAATAACAACAACAAGCCCCAAACATGGAGAATAGAGTTTCCGGGTTGGAGAACCGGATGACTGACTTAGAGAAGGCTTTGACCAAGTTTATTCAATCATCGGATACAAGATTTCAATCGGTTAAGGGTACACTTCTCAACCACACCGCGTCATTGCACAACTTGGAGAACCAAGTGGAACAAATTATGAAGTCACTTTCAGAAAGACCTCAAGGGAGTTTGTCTAGCAACACGGAGACCAATCCAAGAGAACATGTGAAGACAATCACTTTGAGAAGTGGTCGTGAAGTTGAGGGTAGGCTTCCTAGTAAGAAGACCAATGTTGAGTTGCCCCAGGTCATGGAGGTTGAGGAGAGAGCCAAAGAGAAAGAGGTGGCACTGACAACGTCCCCTTGCGTGTAACCCGCAAGTGCACTGGTTTGTCAAAATAATAAATCGCAAGTGCGTGGGGTATCGTATCCACAAAGAGTAGGGAATAAAAATACCTAAATTGCTACTTAACCAAGTGAAGATAAATAATGATTGCGTTGATAAGATGTGATGTAAATAGAAATAAAAGGAACAAAAATGAGAGGCACAAGTAAGCGAGAGGTAAGGCAAACGATAGAAGTGGGGTACTCGGACAATGCTCCCCCTAGGACTTATGCTTCAAGTGCAAGACCTACCATTATACTTCCTAATTAATGCTTAATAAGTCGTGGAGATCCTAAAGCACACGGTCCCAAACCTAAGGTCAACCATGACTAACCCTACACTATGTCCCAGTGGAGAAATCGCTCAGTCTCAACACCTCACACTGCACAAAGTTACATGGAGTTCTAGGGATTCCAAGTGATAAACCCTATTCCTATGTATAGATCTAACCCTTTGGTACAAGCGAAAGACCCTTAGTTACAGTTAAGCCCCAGATACTAAAGTCACTTTAACGCTTCACTCTGTTGCTCGTGTAACTAAGCCCCAGCGGAGTTCATCCCTTAGCACTTCACTCTATTATAACCGCAAAGAACTCTAGGAAATTGAGGTAGGATAAATCACACAGGATGGGAAAGGGGACGCTCCGCTACCTCTCAACTCACCCTCTCAACCCTCTCCAATCTAGTTTTGTTTAACCCTTGTTTCGTGTCACCCATCCACAAAGCTTACCAATATTAACTCTCAACCCTAGTGTCACTCTAAGGAAGAAATCATTCAACAAGCATTCAAGATTGGAACTCAAATAAAAGCATCAATTAAGGAAAGGATAATGGAAGGTCAATGAAACAATAACATCCTAGGGTTTACAAAATCGAAATACCCACTAGGGGATTTAGCTCTCCATGGAGCACAATACAATCAACAATGAAATAAAAAATAAAGATAAGCAATCCATAGGAAAAACCCCTCGGTATTTGTGTCAATGGTCTTGTGGAGTAGCCTCGACTTCTCCAAAGGTCCCCTTGTCTAGCCTAGGGCACACCTCGGCGGATCGGTGTCGACGAAAGCTCCCACAATAACACTCTTCAAAGCGAAGCGCGGTGTCGAATCCGGAGAACCACTCCAAAGACGTGCCAAAAGCCTCTCAAAACCCAAGCCAACGACCTCTCAAAAGGTGGAGAAAAGTTGCAGAGAAGGGGGAAAGAAGATTCCCAAAATCGGGCTGAATCGCGGCTTAAATAAGGCTTGAATCGGGCATCCACATTCCCCTATGGATTTTTCACACGGGCCTATGGAATATCCACATGGGTGTGGATAAACTCCACATGTCCATGTGGATTCTCTGGAAATATGATTTTCGGCCAGCTGCGAATAATAACTGCTACAGTGTCTTCCTATAGTAGTACTACTACAGTACTCCGCCAAAACACTCCCAATTCCACAGTTTTCATCGAGGCAACATAAACAGGCACACGTTTATGCAGTAGATTGAAACTTTTCTTCAATCAAAGGTCTCATTGGTGAAGACCTTGCTATCAATACACAAGTCGGGATACTCAAATGTGACTGGCTTCGTGCCCCTCTAACTCATTGTAATGACTTGAATACATGGAGGTTGGCACACATTCACGTATCTTAGAGCCCCACTTGTGTCTTCTCATTTGTCTTTTCCAAGATTCCACCAAATAGTGCATTCACGATCTACTTTTGTTTTCTTTTCTCAAAATATTGATTCACAACCCTATATACGCAAAAGAACACAAATGCACATGTATTACCGCTTACACCTGATAAAAGTAATACTCATTGTAAGGAAAGAACAGTTCGCATTCTTAACACACAAGAAATTATTAGGCACCCCCACCTTACAAGCCAAGAATCCCTTATCCTTCAAGATTGAAGAACGACCAAACTGATGAGCAATAAAAGAAGTTCTTGGGTCTATTGAAGCAGTTGTACATCAACATCCCATTTGTGGAGGCATTGTCTCAAATGCCTTATTATGCTAAGTTCCTTAAGGACCTCCTGACTAAAAAGAGGAAATTGGAGGAGAGTGCATCTGTGATTCTAGATGCTTCATGTTCGGCGGTGTTGCAAAAGAACATGCCGAACAAGAAGAAGGTCCCCAGAAGCTTTATCATTCCATGCAACATTGGTAATTTTGGTGAAGAAAAGGCATTGGTGGATTCAGGGGCTAGCATCAACATCATGCCCTATACATTTTTCCAGAAGTTAGGCTTGGGAGGGGCAAGGACCACTCAGATGACACTTCAATTGGCGGACCGAACAGTTAGGCATCCGAGAGGTATCATTGAAGACATACTTGTGAAAGTTGATAAGTACATAATTCCTGTGGACTTTGTAGTGTTGGATGTTAATGAAGATGTCAAGGTTCTATTGATACTTGGGATTCCGTCCTTCCGCACTTCTATGGCTCTCATTGACATTAACGGCGGGGAGTTGACCTTACGAGTTGGTGATAACAAGTTGACATAGCGCCTCACCGAAGCCATGAGACATTCTCTTGACTTTGATGATACTCTTTATTTTCTTGACACTATTGATGAGTTAAATGATGAATACGTGTAGGAAATGATGTGTCCGGACCCTTATGTGGGTTGCTAGATCAAAAGGTGGAGAACGAAGAAGTTTTGACACTTGGTCTAGATGATAAGCTGCAGGTACCTAGAGGATCAAGAAGAGGATGATACAAAAATTGAAGCGAGGAAGGAGACGTCACAAGAAGCGACCCAAGGCTAATGGGGATGTGCAAGCACGGAGTAAGTGTGACGAACCTTTGTGTGGTAACAAGCTCGTCAACTTTCCCTCTACCTTGAAAAGATTATGTACATCGTGCTTTTAGGTTATAGGTAAGAGGAAAACTTTCATTTATGAGTCCCCCGTGAGTTAAGGTCAGGTACGTCAAGCTTAGTGACATTAAATAAGCACTTCTTGGGAGGAAACCCAAGTTCTTACTGTTTTTTTTAGTTTTTAGCTAGTATTTGCATAAATAAGAGCTTGAGCGATGTTGTTTTGACTTTTACATGCCATTGTTGTGTTTTTCTTGTGGAAAATTGGTGTTTTTCGTGTGCTTAATTGTGATTGGTGAAGTTACTTGGTCGTTTGAGCGTGTTTCTCATGATTCTCAGCTCAGTTGTCTAATGTTAAGGGCAAGCTCTGTGTGTATATAAGAGTTCAGAAATTTTCTGTAGAGTCTATAATTTTGCCTAAGTCATCTAGAGAAGACACATGGCCGTGTGGAATATCCACACGGACGTGTGTTCCATTAAGAGCTCATCCTGAGAGGACACAAGGGCGTGTGAATGCCCCGTTAAACGGCCTTGTGATGATCACACGCCCTGGGTAATTTCCAACCGGGCGTATGTATCTCTGCGGAGTCTTAAACTCTATCCAAAGAAGATGTAGGGGTGTGTGGATGCCCCTGTGCATGACCCTGTGAACTACACACTGGCGTAGGTAATTTCCACACGCCAGTGTGAAACTCTGCAGAGAATTCTCCTCCATCTCGATAGCACATAGGGCGTGTGGAACACTTAGCCAAATTTTTGGGTGGACAGATAAGCCACAGTGGCGTGAGGGTGCCCCAGTGGGTCGCGCACACGGGTGTGGGGAATTTCCACACACATGTGTGAATGTATAAAACGCCAAGAGGTGAGACTTTTTTTTAAATCTACTTGCGTCTCTTCATTCTGCAACTCCAAAACACTCAAACGATTGCTTCTCTTCACTTTCCCGAATGTTCTCCATCTATATATAGAGGATTTAGGGTGGTTTACAGCCGTATTCAAGGTTTTTAATCTCCATCTCGACGGTAAGCCTTCTTTCTCTTCCCCAATCTTGATTTATTTTGCTTAAAACTGGTGAATGTTGCTTTCCTTCATGATTAAATAATTGATGCGAGCTTTTGGAAAAAATTTTGAACGAATTTTTGATGTATTGTCGGGATTTTACATCTTGGCTGTGCGGCTTTCATGCCCAAGGATCCACACGGGCGTGTGGATCTTTCCACATGACCGTGTGGATTTCTGCAGTATTGAATTCTTGAGTTTGTTTGATCGATTCTTTTTCAATTATTGCAGATATGGCTCTCAGATCAAAGAAAACAGCCGGAAAGCATCCACGATAGTCTTCTCCCGAGCCGGAGAGCATGGAGTTTGTGATTCCCGAGCACTAGGCTCGTTTTGAGAGATTGGCGAAGCTTAAGTTTGGCCAATCTCGGTTCCCAGATTTGAGTGTTGTGAGAGAGACTAGCTTACAGATGATATGGATGATGAGTTGAATGAGCTTTTGTCAGTGGACAATTGATAGCGTTTGTTGTCGATTAGGGAGCCAGCTATCCGTATGCTGACACTCGAGGTACTGGTATCATTCGAGTTTGACCGGTTGTATTCCAGTTTTGGTAGTATTGACGCCATACAGTTTAGAGCTCTTGGTCATTACTATATTATGAGTATCACATAGTTTTCGATTCGACTTGCATTATATTATGAGACGTTCACAGATACTAATTAGTATGAGCAGTTACCGACCGATTATCCGGGTAGTTTGACTCCTTAGAGCACTTATAGAGCACTATGTGGCCAAGGATAGTATGAGCTAGGGGTGTCGAAGGCCACGTGCCTTTCACGGCCTGCACACCGTTACCTTCACGCCATTATGAGCAGGTCAGTGAACGTATGTGGTGACAGTACCGGAGTCCTGATCCGGTAGGAGGTGCTCTACTTGTATTCTATGGTACAAAGTCAGCCGATTTACTTGGGGAACATATTGGCCGACTACTTGCGCCACCAGGGCCAGTATACTCGAGTGGGGGATGATCTCTCAAGCCCATACATCACCAGACTTATCATGGGCATGAGTCTATTGGATGCCATTCGAGGGGCCGAGAAGATCACAGTACCGTCGGCCCTTGACTTAGAGACTATGAGGTTGATGGGGATGATCCGGAGATACAGAGACGGAGTTTATGTATTGATCATGCCCCCACCAGAGACATCTGAGGCAGAGGGGGACGTAGCAGGAGGGTCTAAGCCTGCGCAACAGCCACAGCATGAGCAGGTGCAAACAGAGGCACTACCCACAGCACAGGAGCCACCACCAGTCTAGATCTTTTCTCTGACTCAAACCCATGATTATTTTGAGAGGCTCGAGAGTGCTGTGGGACTGCTACAGAGTGACTTGGCTGAGGTTCACGTGATACAGGCAGGGAACCACACTGAGATGATGACATGTCTTGATATCCTACAACAGTTACTTGCGAGAGACGTACCTCGCCATTCATTATGAGACCCAGAGCTCCACTGACTCCTCCTGCATCACCAGGACCACCATCATAAGTTCTAGCAGCACCGGTTGATCCACTAGCATCATCTTCTCAAACAGCAGTAGTAGCAGAGGCAGTAGATCCCAACACCGGCGCTTGATGTTCTTTTTACTTTTCTTTATGTTCTCGGTATTTCATTTTTGCATCTCATTTGGACTTGTACCACTCAGAAAGGATTTTCCTTCTAAGTTTATCTTTTATTTCCAGTTGTCTCGAGTTGTATTTCATTTTCATATCTTTATATACTCGAGTATATTTTGTTTTTGTTAAGCTTTACGGAACACCCTTGTGTATACCTGCAGATGGTCTTGTGAGTCTGGAAATTGAGGAATAGTCATGGACACGGTCAATGTGACATTCACATGACCGTGTGTGCTCCATAACCCATTGGAACTCAACTCTTAATGAATATAGCTTCATCAAATGTACCATTTGGAGTTCAGGAAAGTATTATTTCAATTGCCCATCTCCACATAAGTTTTTCATTGTTATACTTTTTATTGTGCTTGCATGAATACATTGAGGGCAATGTACATCTTAAGTGTGGGGGAGAGTTCACATTACACATGTTCTATACTTATGCTTTCATTGTTCATGCTCATGTAGCCAATGGCGGTTCACATTAGTTGCAATGGTTGTATTCTTAAGTTTATCAGAATTTTTAACATTGAATGTTCTCATACTCTAGATTTTAATTTTTAACATTGAATGTTCTCATGCTCTAGTTTTTACTTGAATATTTAGGAATTTGTGCCCTATTGACACTTGTTGCACTACTCACTCATTAAACCTTGTGGAAACTCAAGTTCGACGTTTAATGGACTAGTTTAGTTGTTTCTTGTTATGGTTTTTTTTGAAAAAAAAAAGTTATGTTTATTTTGTTTGTGCATTGGGGGTGGAAAGAGCTACCACCTATGAAGTATGAAACTAGTGTCATAAATCGGATACTAGTTATGCCCTAATGAGAGAAAGAGCTATCTCATGGGATAAGTGAAAGCTACTACCCCGGTAGAAAGAGCTACCACCTCGAAAGTGTGAAAGCCACCTTAGCAGCCACTTAGGAAAGGGCTACCTTAGAGGATGTGTGAAGCTACTACCTTCTATTTTCTTTTCTTTTCTTTTTTTGTCCATAAATAAGTCCCTTTCACTTAAAGCTTTGAGGAGTATACGTTGGGTTGACTTAAGTAACTTTACACACATTTACACGATTTTGGATTGTTGTCCTTTTTTATTCAAGTTTTTAGCTAAAGCATTGATTTTTCTTATTCGGTGTTGTCGTTTTTCCTTACTTGTAGAATGCCCCCCCTTGCATGCTTTTGGTGAACCTAAGACTAAGCACTTTCAATTTTCTTTCTTATATGGTTTAATATTTTATTTTTGCCTGAGGACAAACAAAAGCTTAAGTGTGGGGGAGTTTAATAAGTGCTTGATATAGACTTAGGGCTTAATTATTACTAGGGAGCTCTCACCTGGACCAAAGGGTTAGATCTATACCTAGGAGGAGGGTTTATCATTTGGAATCCCTAGAACTCCATGCGATTCTATCCGAATGCGAGGTGTTGAGATTGTCCGATTTCTCCTCCGCAACATGGTATAGAGTTAGTCACGGTTGACCTTAGATTTGGGACCGTATGTTGAAGGATTTCCATGACTCATTGATACATTAGTTAGGAGGCATAATAGTCGGTTTGCACTTGAAATGATTGTCCTAGGCGGAACAGTATCCGAGTAAATCATTTATATCGATTGCCTTATCTTTCACTTACTTGTGCTTTTCTTTCTTGTTTCTTTTATTCTTGTTTACATTACATATTGTCAACACAAACATTATTCATCTTCACTTGGTCAAGAAACAATTTAAGTATTTTTACTCCTTACTCACTGTGGATACGATACTCACTCACATGGGAATTTATTACTCGACAAACCCGTGCACTTGCGGGACATATACAAGGGGCGTTGTCAAGATACAAAAGGAAACTACTGAGTATCAAAATATCTAAAAATCAACTTGAAGACTGATAAATGCTTGTGTGTTAAGAATATGAAGTGTTCTTTCCTCACGATGAGCATTACTTTTATCAGGTTTAATCGTTAATACATGTGTATTTATGTTCTTTTGCGCATGTAGGGTTGTACAGCTAAGTATTAAGAAAAGAAGGCAAAAGTAGATAGTGAATGCACTATTTGGTGGAATCTTGGAAGGAACAAACACGAATACACAAGTGGGGCTCTAAGATACGTGAATGTGTGCCAACTTCCATGCATTCAAGCCATTTGAATGAGTTGGAGGGCACAAAGGCAGTCACATTTGCGTATCCCAACTTGTACAAAGATGGCGAGATCTTCACCAATGAATCTTTTATGGAAGAAGCGACGCGATTTATGACAAAAACGTGTGCCCATTTATGTTACCCCAATGAAAAGTGTGGTTTCGAGAGTGTTCTTGGACGGTACTGTAGCAGCTTGTTGTAGCAAAGTACTGTAGTATTCACTGTAGCAGTTACCGTTCGCAGCTGGCCGAAATCAGGTTTCCAGAGAATCCACACGGGCATGTGGAAATTCCCACGCTTGTGTGAAAATTCCACAGGCCCGTGTGAAGAATCCACAGGGGCGTGTGGATGCCCGATTCCAGCCTTATTTCAGCCCCGATTTGAGCATCTTCTTTCCCATTTTTTCCCCAACTTTGGAGAGGCTTGCGGCTAGGGTTTAGAGGGGGTTTTGGCACGTCTTTTGGAGTGATTCTATGGCTTCAACACTGCGCTTCTCTTGGAAGAAGGTTATTGGTGGAGCTTTTGTCAGTATCGATCCGGCGAGGTGTGCCCAAGGCCGGACAACTGAAGCTTTGAAGAGGTCGAGGCTACTCCACAAGACCATCGACACGACTATCGAGTGGTTTTTTCTATGGATTACTTGTTTTACATTTGATTTCATTGTTGATTGTAACTAACTCATTTATGAACCCTAGGATGTATTTGTTTGATTAATCTTCTATTATGATTTTCTTAATTGATGTCTTTAATTGAGTTCCAATCTTGAATGCTTGTTGAATGATTTCTCCCCTTGAGTGACACTAGGATTGAGAGTCTCCATTGGTAATCTTTCTGAGTGAGTGACACACCATGAGGGTTAGACAATGGAAGATTATAGAGTGTCGAGAGGGTGAGTCGGGAGGTAGCGGAGCGTCCACTTTCCCCTCCAATGTGATTTATTCTAACTCCACGTTCCAAGAGTTCTTTGCGGTCATAGTAGAGAGAATGGTCTAAGGGATGACCTCCGCTAGGTTTTAGTTGCAAAGGCAATAGAGTAAAGCGTTGAAGTGACTTTAGCACCTAAGGCTTAATTATGACTAGTGGTCTTTCGCCTGGACCAAAGGGTTAGATCTATACATTAGAATAGTGTTTATCACTTGGAATCCCTAGAGCTTCTTACAACTCTACGTAGTGTGAGGTGTTGAGACTGATTGATTTCTCCGTCGGGACATAGCATAGAGTTAGTCACGGTTGACCTTAGTTTTGGGACCATGTGTTAAAGGATTTCCACGACTCATTGAGCATCAATTTGGAGACATAATAGTTTGTTTTACACATGAAGCGGTTATCCTAGGTGGAACAATATCCGAGTACCTCATTTTTATCGATTGCCTTACCTCTCATTTATTTGCATCCCTTTTTCTTGTTTCTTTTATTCTTGCTTTCATTACACATTATCAACACAATCGTCGTTTCATCCTCTCTTAGTTAAATAGCAATCTTAGTGTTTTTCCCCACTTCCAGTGGATACGATGCCCACTCACCAGGGATTTATTATTATTTCGACAAACCAGTACACTTGCGGGTCACATGCAAGGGGTGTTGTCAAGTTTTTGGCGTCGTTGCCAGGGAGTAGGCGTTTAGAGATACTTTGCACTTTATTATCTTAACTATTCATTCATTCATTCTATTTCATATCTTCTTATTCTATCATCGTTCTGATTTTTTTTTTCTTTTCGGTTTGTAGCTCCAGGTTATGACCCGAGGGAACCCTTCACAAATTGTTGAAAGAGATCCTGAGCTTGAGTGTATACACTTAGAAGAAGGGGAAAAGAACCTATCCAAGAACCGTCAATCCGAGCTGAGGTAAAAGGTCAAGGGTCGGATAATATGGTAGAACAGAATGAGCAACAGAGAACACTTTCTAACTATACCAGACCTTCAGTTTTGGGCACACAATCGAGTATTGTGTGAACCCCGATCACAGCTCTGAATTTTGAGCTGAAGCCAGCATTCATCCAAATGATACAGCAGTTGGCACAGTTTAATGTTTTGGCCGATGAGGACCCAAACAATCATATTAAAAACTTCTTGGAAGTTTGTGACATGCTGAGGATCAACAGTGTTACAGATGATGCTATAAGATTGAGGGCTTTCCCATTCTCTCTAAAAGGAAGAGCCAAGCAGTGGCTTCATTCCTTACCTAGAGCATCGATCACTACATGGGAGGAGATGGTAGAAGCTTTTCTTGTCCGTTATTTCCCTCCCGAAAAATCTGCAAAGCTTAGGAATGAGATCTCGTCTTTTGTGCAAATGGAATTGGAGTCTCTATTTGAGACATGGGAAAGGTTCAAGGAACTCCTGTGAAAATGTCCTCAACATGGGTTTCCAGAGTGGATAATCATTCAGACTTTTTACAATGGTTTAAACCTAAGTACAAGATAGCTACTTGATGCAGCAATAGGAGGTACCTTAGGTAGCAAGACCCTCGGAGAAGCCCGGCAATTAATTGAATAAATGGGGTTGAACAACTACCAATGGAATGTTAGGGAGAAGAAGAAAGTGGCCGGCATCCATGAGGTAGATGCGGTTACATCGTTGGCGGCCAAAGTGGAGGCATTGAGTAAGAAGTTAGACACTATAACTTCTCCGAGATTGGCGGCAGTAACAAGTTATGATGGATGTGGAGAGGGGCATGCCCCATCCGATTGCCCGATAGCCGTTGGTGGTACACCCTCCATTGAGCAAGTTGACTATGTGGGTAATGCAATGAGAAACCAAGGCAATCCTTATAGCAATACCTACAATTCGGGTTGGAGGAATCACCCTAATTTCTCATGGAATAACCAAGGGCAACAAAAGGCCACCACACCTCTGGGTTTTCAACAACAACAAGCCCCGAACACGGAGAATAGGGTTTTAAGCTTGGAGACTCGGATAACCGATCTAGAGAGAAAGCTTTGATTAGATTTGTGCAATCATCGGATACACGGTTCCAATCGGTCGAGCCTACACTTCGCAACCACACCGCTTCATTGCATAATCTACAGAACCAATTGGTTTAAATTGCGAAGTCTCTATCGGAGATACCTCAAGGGAATCTACCTAGCAACACTAAAACTAATCCGAGTGAACATGTGAAGGCGATCACTTTCAGAAGTGGTCATGAAATTGAAGGTAGACCTCCTAGTGAGAAGACCAATGTTGAAGCACCAGAGGTCGTGGAAGTTG
This sequence comes from Dioscorea cayenensis subsp. rotundata, assembly GCF_009730915.1. Lineage (NCBI taxonomy): Eukaryota > Viridiplantae > Streptophyta > Magnoliopsida > Dioscoreales > Dioscoreaceae > Dioscorea > Dioscorea cayenensis. The sequence continues at coordinate 17,191,832 of NC_052489.1, forward strand.
AGGAAAGAGCAAACAACTCGAGGTGGCACCCTCACCCTACAAGCCGCGAATTCCTTATCCTTCAAGATTGAAGAACGACCAAAATGATGAGCAATACAAGAAGTTCTTGGGTCTATTTAATCAATTGCACGTCAACATTCCTTTTGTGGAGCCATTGTGTCAAATGCCTCGGTATGCTAAGTTCTTGAAAGATCTATTGAAAAACAAAATGAAGTTGGAGGAAAGTGCATCGATGATCCTAGATGCCTCTTTCGGCGGTGTTGCAAAGGAATATGCCGAACCAGAAGAAAGACCGCGGACGCTTCATCATCCCGTGCAACATTGGTAATATGGGTGAAGAAATGGCATTGGCGGATTCTGGGCTAGTATAAACGTCATGCGATATACTTTCTTCAAGAAGCTAGGCTTGGGAGAGCCTAGGCCCACTCGGATGACATTACAATTGGTGGACCGAACGGTGAGCCATTCGAGGAGATCATTGGTAATGATGCTTGATCTAGAGGAGAAAGTACCATCTACTCCGGAAATCATGAAGAAGATGCTACAGAAAATGAAGTGGGCAAGGAGACGCCACAAGAAACGCCCCAAGGCTGTTGGGAATGTGCAAGAAAAGAACATGGTTGACGAACCTTTTTAAGTGGTACCAAGCTCGACAACTCCCGGTCTACCTTCAAGAGACTATGTTCATCGTGCTTCCAAGTCAAGAGTAAGAGGGAAACCTTCATCTATGAACCCCCATGAGGTAAGACAATGTACGTCAAGCTAAGTGACATTAAACAAGCGCTTCTTGGGAGGCAACCCAAGTCTTTACTGTTTTTCTAGCTTTTAGTTTAGTGTTTGCATGAATAAGGCTTTGAGTGTTGGTGTTTTAATTTTTAGATGTTTTTGCTGTGATTTTCTCATCTACATTGTGGTGTTTTCATGTGCCTAATCGTGTGTGGCGAAGAATCTTGGTCGTTTGAGTTGTGTTTTTCTCCGGCTCAAATTGCTTTGTTAGGTAGGCTCTAAGTGTTTATTTGTGTTCAGAAATTTTTTTTTTGCAGAACCTGCAAAGTTTTCTAAGTGTCCAGAGAAAACACACGCCCGTGTAGAATTTCCACACGGGCGTGCGTTCTCATTCAGAGCTCATCCAGAAACGGCACAGGGACGTGGACTCGCCCCTAAGAACGACCTTGTGAATTTCACACGCCTGTGGGTAATTTCCCCACGGGCTTGTGTCATCCTGCAGAGACTTAGAATTTTTCTCGAGAAGACATAGGGGTGTGGACTCGCCTCTGTGGATGATCCTGTGATAAACACACGGGCGTGGGTAATTTTTGCACGCCCGTGTGGATCTCTGCAGATGAGCTCCTCTCCATCTCGAGAATACACAGGGGTGTGCGTCTGCCCTTATGAACAGGCCATGTAAAGTTCCACGCCCGTGTGAAAATTCCGCACGGGTGTGGGAAACACTTAGAGAATTTTCTCAGTTGGACAAAGAAGCCACAGGGGCATAGAGATGCCCCTGTGGGACGGGCTCACGGGTGTGGGGAATTTCCGCACGCCCGTTTGGTTGCGTAAAAAGGCAAAGAGTGTTTTTCCGAGAGAGCAAAGGGGCGTGCGCCTGCCCCTGTGGGTCTCTCCTGTGGAGTAACATGGGCGTGGGTAATTTCCACACGCCCGTGTAAATGTATAGAACGCAAAAGCCGCGGGATTTCTTTGAAAGTCCTTTGAAACATTCATTCTTACACTCCCAATCACTCATAGAACACTCTCCACTATTCTCCTGATCTCGCACCGTTAATCTAGAGATGTTTTACTTGAATTTTTAGCCGAATTCGAAGGTTTTCATCTTCAGCTGTTGGTAAACCCTCAATTCCTCTTTTCTTCACCATAAATTGATTTTAATCGATTAAAATGATGAATGTTGCTTCGTTTCTATGTTTATAAGGTTTTTGCATACTTAGAACAAAGTTAGAAACGACACAAAGGAGTATGCTTGGTTTAGTGAGGTGTGGCCGTGCGGTTTCCACACTCTGTGGATCCACATGAGCATGTGGAAATCCCACACGACTGTGTTGAATTCTGCAGAATTAATTTTTGAATTCTTTTGATCCATTTTATGTGTTAATTTTGTTTATATAGCCCCATATCGAAGAAGCATGATGGCAAGCGCCCCCCAAGAGTCATCGCCGGAGGTCGAACGCATGGATTTTCGTGATTCCCGAGCACCAGGCTTGCTTTGAGAGGTTGTTGAAGTTATAATTTGGACATTCGCGTTTTCTCGCCATAGACAATTTGAGAGAGATCCAGACGGTAGGTGATATGGTGGAGGAGATGGAGGATATGCTTGCGGTTAGCAGTTGGGGCCATTTATTTTCGATCAGAGAGCCTGCTATCGGCACATAAACACTCGAGGTTTTAGCATCATTTGAGTTCGATCGCTCGTATTCTAGTTTTGACAGTATAGGAGCTATACAGTTTCGAGCCCTCAGACAGTACCACAGCTTGAGTGTGACCAACTTTTCAATCTGGATGAGGCTATATGATGCGGCATACAAAAGACTGAAGAGTATGAGCAGTTGCCTACAGATTATCCTAGGAGTTTGACCCCGCAACGCGCATACAATGCGTTGTGTGGACAGGGGCAGTACTAGCCCGGGGTTTCAAAGGCCACATGTCTCTCCCGGGCGTTGTCAAGATATAAAAAAAAACTACTAAGTATCAAAATATCTGAAAATCAACTTGAAGACTGATATGTGCTTGTGTGTTAAGAATGCGAAGTGTTCTTTCCTTACGATGAGCATTACTTTTATCAAGTTTAATCGCTAATACATGCGTATGTAGGGTTGTGAAGCTAAGTATTAAGAGAAAAAGCCAAAAGTATATCATGAAAATACTATTTGGTGGAATCTTGGAAGGAACAAACGTGAAGACACAAGTGGGGCTCTAAGATACGTGAATGTGTGCCAACTTCCATGTATTCAAGCCATTATAATGAGTTGGACGGGTATAAAGGCATTCACATTTGCGTATCTCAACTTGTGCAAAGATAGCGAGATCTTCACAATGAGAATTTTATGGAAGAAGCGACGCGATTTATGGCATAAATGTGTGCCCGTTTATGTTACCCCGATGAAAACTGTGGTTTCGGGAGTGTTCTTGGACGGTACTGTAGCAGTTAATGTAGCAGTTACTGTTTACAACCGGCCGAAAATCAGGTTTCCAGAGAATCCACACGGGCGTGTGGAAATTCCCCACGCTTGTGTGGAAATTCCACAGGCCCGTGTGAAGAATCCATAGGGGTGTGTGGATGCCCAATTCCAGCAATATTTAAGCCACGATTCAGCCCCGATTTTAGCATCTTCTTTCCCATCATTTCCCCAACTTTGGAGAGGCTTGCGGCTAGGGTTTAGAGAGGGTTTTGGCACATCTATTGCAGTGATTCTTCGGCTTCAACACCGCGCAATCGATCCGGCGAGCTTTCATCGGCATCGATCAGGCGAGGTGTGCCCTAAGCCGGACAAGGGAACCTTTGAAGAGGTCGAGACTACTCCACAAGACCATCGACACGACTACCGAGGGGGTTTTTTCTATGGATTACTTGTTTTTACATTCGATTCATTGTTGATTGTAACGAGCTCCATGAGAGCTGAACCCCCTAGTGGGTACTTGGATTTGTGAACCCTAGGATATAATTTTTTCATAAATCTTATATTATGTTTTACTTAATTGATATCTTTAATTGAGTTCCAATCTTCAATGCTTGTTGAATGATTTCTCCCCTAGAGTGACACTAGGATTGAGAGTCTCCATTGGTAATCTTTCTGAGTGAGTGACACACCATGAGGGTTAGACAATGCATGATTATAGAGTGTCGAGAGGGTGAGTCGGGAGGTAGAGGAGCATCCCATTTTCCCTCCGATGTGATTTATCCTACCTCCATGTTCCAAGAGTTTTTTGCGGTCATAGTAGAGTGAATGGGCTAAGGGATGACCTCTGCTGGGGCTTAGTTGCACAGGCAACAGAGTGAAGCGTTGAAGTGACTTTAGCACCTAGGGCTTAATTGTGACTAGGTGTCTTTCACCTGGACCAAAGGGTTAGATCTATACATTGGAATAAGGTTTATCACTTGGAATCTCTAGAGCTTCTTGCAACTCTGCGTAGTGTGAGGTGTTCAGACTGATTGATTTCCCCGCCGGGACATAGCATAGAGTTAGTCACGGTTTAGCTTAGATTTGGGACCATGTGTTAAAGGATTTTCACGACTCATTGAGCATCAATTAGGAGACATAATAGTTGGTTTTGCACATGAAGCAATTGTCCTAGGTGGAACAATATCCAAGTACCCCATTTTTATCGATTGCCTTACCTCTCATTTATTTGTGTCTCTTTTTCCTTGTTTCTTTTATTCTTGCTTTCATTACACTTTATCTACACAATCGTTGTTTTATCCTCACTTAGATAAATAGCAATCTTAGTGTTTTGATTCTCTACTCTCTGTGGATACGATACCCACTCACCTGGGATTTATTATTACTTTGATAAACCCGTGCACTTGCGGGTGACACGCAAGGGGCGTTGTCAAAGACAAGCATAATTGCATGACATTACATGTGACAAAATGTATAATTAAGCACTTATCAGTGGCCAGTAGTGAAAAAAGGATGGTCTACTTTGATCTATGTTAATTGAAGAGAAGAACACAATCACAAAGAAGAAGAGCAGCTAGAGTCTTAACGTGACATGCAAAGCTATTACCGATGGGTAGGCTCTCAATGGCATATTTGGAGGAGATGATGAGAACTAGTTCAAGTATGTTGCAATATGTAACTAGGCAAAAGAAGCATGGGATATCTTGCAAATGAATCCATGAAGGAATAAATTTAGTATGAGTCTCTAAGCTTTAGATGTTGACTACCAAGATCGAGAATCTCAAGATGGAAGAAGATTAGACTATAGACATGTTCAATGCCAAGTTGATGTATATAGCAAATCAAGCTTTCCAACTCGGTAAAAGATACTCCGATGAGAAGCTAGTTTGGAAGACTTTTAGATATTTACCTAAGAGATTTGAAACAAAAGTGGTAGCCATAGAAGAAGCTTGTGATATCACATCCATGAGACTTGATGAATTGATGGGGTCACTTCAAGGCTATGAGATGAATCGGAACCCTTAAAGAAAGAAGCAGAAGTTCATAACAAAAGTTGTAGAAGAATCAAGTGTAAAGAGTATGGTAGCTTTGGCCATTATCAAGTTGAGTGTGCAAATAATCTAAAGAAGAAAAGAGAGTCTCTTAATGGCACATGGAGTGATGATTCAGAAGGAAAAATGAAAGAGGAGGAAGAAAAAGAAAGCCTAACCATCAATCATATTGCTTTAGTATCAACAATGAAGAAAGTAGAAGAATACAGAAGATCCCAAGGTGTTGCAATACATCTGAAGGAAGCTATAATGAATGTAAAGAAATAAGTGAGAAGGATCTTTTGATGGCTTATGAAGTCATGTAGAAGAAATTTGATGAGTTGATTTTGCAGAACAAGTGCCTCAAGAAAGAGAGAAAATACTGAAAAGAAGTTGGGAGAATGTCAACAGAAATTGAGGTAAGCTAAGAAAACCATATACTCCATCAACAAAGAAAAAAACAAATTGGATGAGATACTATATGTTGGAAGCCCTACTAGAGCCAAACATGGTATTAGTTATGTTGGAGAATCATCAGGTGTCAAGAAAGACAGTTCAAAAGTAGTCTTTGTAAAGTCTGATAATCAACATATGAAGAAAGACATGTTCAGAAGGAGACAGAGAAGAGAAGCGCCTGTATGTTTTCATTGTGGAGAAAGTGGTCATATCAGACTCAAATGCAACAAGCTAAAAGAAGACTTGGAGAATGGAAGAATAGTTGGATATGAACAAATAATTATTAGAAGAAGAATAAAAGGGAAGACCACAATAATCTGAAAAATATGGATTAGAAAGAGTGAAGTCAAAGAGATTCTGAGGGTTCAGATGCTCAAAAGATGAAACCAGAAGATTTGTAGAATTAGATCAACGCAACTACAGGTTACAACCATAAACTTGTTGCCCGAGGACCACCAAGTTTAAAAAGAGAAAGAACACCTGACTGGGTGAAGCACTAAGGACCTCAAATTTGAGTTCTCAAAGATTATTATTTTTTAAGAAAAATGGAAAAGTGTAAAAGATTAAAAAAGAGAAAAAAGGGTTTAAAAAAAAAGAAAATACAAGAAATATATATAAAAATCAAAAGGGGGGAACTAAATTTTTGGAGTGAAAGAAAAAATTGTACGACAGTTGATGATTATATGAGGAGAAGTTTGGGTAGCTGCAAATTCAGTTATAAATAAGTTTCTTGGAAAATAATAATGCCTTATCTCCAAACCCTAGGAATTTCTCAGAAGAAGGAAATGAAGACGATCCAAAGGAAAGAGGAAGAATAATGACCAAGAAAGTTGCTATTCGAACCTTCAAGAAGATCAAGGAGTCTCAGGGGATGGAGGAGCAAGAAGAGAAGATAGGATCAAAAGAAGGTTCCCCTGTGATCGATGCGGTATAAGTAGGGATGTCTATTGCAATAGTGCCATATGTTTCTGTACATCTAGTTGATGCGATACCTCCGGTTGCAACAAACAAGAAGTATTCAGACCCTATGGAGTGGCTTGCCAATTACGTACCTAATCTCTTTAAGGAAGAAAGAAAGAAGGAAAGCACTGTGACAAGTTCACAAGGACCAATGTATAAGTTAAAGAAAAACATAAATATCCATATGACTGGATGGTAGATCTATTTCCCAGTATTCTTAAGAAAGGAGAAGAGAAGAAGTGGACTGGCATATCCTAGATTAATCCAGAGATTAGCATGAAGGATGATGTAATAAGTGTTGCAACATAGGTTGAAACAAAAACTAAAGTAAATCCAAGCAAGGACGAACTATAGAAGAAAGTTTCAGAAGATGTGCAGTAGGAGATCATGACAAACCAATCAATGAACATATCAGAAAAAGAAAAAAAGTGTTGCAGATGAGGATGAAAAGGAAGAGTCTAGTGATTCCTTAGATAGTGACTCCTCCAATGATGACGAATTTCTAAGCAAATAATGAAAAAGGTTCTTAGTGATATTAAGATATAAAAGGGTGTACTCGAGTTTAATATGCACATTATGTTCCGATCCCAGTAGCAACATTAGATGCAATGTTAAACAGTTCACATAGTTCTGATGATATCCCACTTAAAACCCGATTTTAAGACATCTCAAGGAAAAGGAAGGTTGGCCCTACTTTGAGAAGTAGTAATAAAAAAGAGAAAAAGGCAAGAAGGCAGTCATTCTCTGATTTGGAGATTCACTCAAAGTAGAAATTTATGAAGAGGAATACTTTGGCACAGAAAAAGCTACAGAAAGTAATATCGACCACTAGCAAGGCTAAGAAACAGAAGAATGAGGCTTCTACAACTACAACGAAGAAGAAATTTCTGGATGAAGCATGCAAGAAGAAGTAGAAGACTGTAGCATCCAGAGGTATGGTGGTAGAGAAAACCATTGACATAGTTGCCTTTGACAAGTATGGGTTCACAGAAATTCTAACATAGAGAAAGCTGATGGAGTCACCGATATTTACTAAGAGTTACAACACAACTTTGGTTCAAGAAGTCTATTCTATGTTGAGCACTTCCATCAAAGGAATCTACATCAAAGAGCATTCATCAAGTTTATGTGAGAAGGAAAATGATTTATTTCTCACGAACAAAGTTAAATGAGTTCTTGGAGTTGACATCTGAAGTGGAAGACATTTATGAAGAGGAAATAGAGTATACTGAAGAAATTCTAAAAGAAGTCATTAGAGGAAGATGTGACAGTTGGGGTATAGAGTCAAGGATGCCAACATCACTTCTTCTAGCAAAGTATCATGTCCTATTCAAACTAGGCATCTACAATTGGTTTCCCACAACACACAACTCAAGTATTCTAAAGGAGATGGCGGTGTTTTTATATGTTGTGATGACTTGAAAGAAGTTCAACCTAGGTGAATTTATATTTTAGAACATAGTGAAGGAAGCCAAAAGTACTAGTACTTCAACTCATCTTGGATACCCAGTGCTGATATCGTAGCTCTTTTTACAACATGGGATACAACAAGCCAAGGGTAAAACAGTATCTACTATCAAACCACTAAAGGTTTCTATGAAATTATTTACACTTGGAAAGAAAATTGACTTGTCAGTTGGTAGAATGTCAACACCACCACCATTTTGTACAAGAAGCTGAAGGTTCAAGCCCCAACATTGATGAAGACTATGAAAAGCTCTTGAAGGATCAACTAGAAGGCCTTGAGAGATAGTAAAGAGTCCACTATGCTAAATTGATCTTGATTGCCAAATAGAAACAAAACATTCAAGGCTGCTTGGAAGTCCTTAAACAAAAGATAGGGGTAGTTACATCTGCCAACAGTGCTGCAATGTAGGGGGAGTTATGAGAAAAGTTGCAACTTGATTTGCATCAAACAATGGAAGTCCTTTGTTATCATTTACCATAATAGGGAAGAAGACTAAAAACTGCCAACCAACCTAGTCTTATTATATTTTTGTATTTCCTAGTATTAAGAGTCCATTTTGTTAAAGACTATGTCTATTCAGTTTTAGTTTAATTTCTCACTAGTTGCATTTTGTGTTAAATTTTTCTTATACTGTTCTAATGTTGCAACTAGATGATGTATCTCTGCCAGTCTTGGAGTTAGGTTAGTCATGTCTAGTTTCCAGTATATGATATAACCGGTGGTTGAAACGTGTGTCGATTTGGTAGAAGAGGTTGTGTCAAATAATGCCAAAAGGGAGATTGTTAGAGCTAGGCTCTATATTTGCCATCATTTATGTGTCAACAATAACATGACAAAGCATAATGAGATGGTAAGATGATATGACAACTCATGATGATGTGGCAAGAGATGTTTTGAAGCTATTCTTGGCAAAGCAATCAACTTGGAGGATCTCTCTTGAAGTGCAAGCAATGGCCATATGAAGACACATCTATATTTAGTGAGTGAATCAAACTTTTAACATCAACTACCTTGGAGGACAAGTTTGTTGAGAAGCTAAATGAAGACACAATCTCTAAATTGGAGAGATGATATTTATGGATGGATCTATTTGAAGGCACTATATGGAGAAGGTTGAAGAACTAAGCTTGGATGAATAGAAGATCAAGCTTGGTAACAACGAAGATTGTGAAGGCCAAACTTGGATAAATGAAGATCAAATTTGGAAACTTGAAGATTGAAGATCGAACTTGGATATATGAAGATCAAATTTTGGAAAGATCATAAAGACTAAAATCGGATGACTTGAAGATTCTTTGAAGTCTATCTTTGGTAAGATAGAGATGCGCCACGTGGGTGCGACCCTTAAGATGGTATTGCTGATAAGGATGTGAGGACATAAGCTAGTTACTAATAGATCAAGATTGGAGGATTCGACTACATAAACTTAGACTTGGAGACAATCAGGAGAATTGGAGGTGTTTGCAGATCGTGTTACAACGGAAGTTGCAACTTAGTCAAGTCAGTAGGTGGGTCATAGTGCAAGCTCGGTTAAAACAAGAGTTGCAATATCTAATTTTAGAAGGTGTCCAAATTTTAAAAGAGAGAGGTGCTATATTTGGGACGTAGAGGCGTCTATATAAAAGACTCCGCTCTAAGATTTAGGATGAGCCACCGGAGAGACCAAAGTGTGTGGGTAAGAGAGAGTTGGTATCGGGCAATCTAGAGAGTGTCATTGTTTACCTTTGTGAGGATGCGTGTGAGAGTCGTACTCATTTTTATTCCCCTCTTTCAATTGATTTTTTTTCTCCGGGCTTGGCCCCCTAGATGTAAGCAAGTGTTGTGCCGAACTGGGTTACCAATTTCATGTGCTTCCTTTCTCTTTGGTTTGTTTGTGATTGTTTGAGTTTTTGCATGAAAGATTGAGTGAAATCTAACCCATAATACACCCACCGAGACTAACAACTACCATATACCATGAATTAAGATTATTTGGAAATACTACTTTTTCCCCCTTTAATAATGATAATATCAGATAGATTAAATTATCATAAATGAACTTTATTAAGATATTAAAAATATAGAATATATTCTAGTACAGATAGTCCTTAACCGTCTTTATATATAGAGTTAAATTAAAAAAAAAATTGTTGCGTCTTTAAAAAATGGATAAATTATCATTATGCCTATAGAAACCATGTGATGCTCCACATGACCAAGGAGAGTAAAGACTATCATTAAAAAAGAAATGACTCTTTGGAAAACATATTGATAAATGCCCACCTTTTGTGGGGATAGATAAGTAATTTTATTCGATTTTTTTAAAAAAAAAATCGGACATTGCACAATGTTTTTTTCTTTATTTTAAAAAATAAAATAGAATGAATAATTTTATACAAATAATCCACACGCACAACTTTAGCAAGTATATGCATACATAAATTAGTTTTTAGGCACATTTGACATGTGCATATTCCGGAATAGAATGATATATACAGACACAGATATAGTAAATTATTGTTATATTAAATAATTAAACATTAGTGATTTTTTAAAAATTATAGTAATAAGTTAATAAGTTTTTATTAGAAAGAGTTTTATGCATAAATTTTTAATCAGGAAAGTATATTTGTTATATACATTACAATTGAATATTCTACTGTCATGTTTAGATCAATGGGAAAAAAATTGTCCCTCCAAAACTTATTTAGATTAGGTATCTTTTTTTTAAAGTTTGAGTTTAGTGTTTTAATGCTAGATTTGGTTATTCCTAATTAACTTTTCAAAATTATTATTAAAATCATAAATTGCAATTAATTAACTAGTATTTATTAAAATTATTGCAGCTTATAAACAAACCAAATTATTTCATGACACATTTTATTTAATTTATCTAAACCATGTTTTATGTCATGTTAATAAAACATTTTTTGGAATGAAATTTTTGTTAAATTGCTCTTATCAAATATATAAGTTGTTACATTTATTTTAAGTAATTTGTTTTGTTAAGTAAAAATAAAAAACTAAAGCATAAAATAAAAAAATCACCTCTTTAAAGTGAACATATTTGTGAAAATTTTATTTATAGTAAAAAAAATTCAAATTCAAATTCAAATTTAAAAAACTAAAAAATGGGGAAAAAAGATGCAATGATTAGAAAAAAAAATTTATATAAAAAAAGGGATAACCAAAAAAATAAAAAAAGGGATTACTGTCAAGGAAAAATCGAAAAAGATTTAGTTAAAAAAATTTAAACAAAAGGGGAAATGATAGTGCTAAAAAAATTTTTGAAAAAATCTGAAAAATCACAAGTTTTTAAAAAAAAGAGTAGGCATAACGAAAAATAGGGGACATGAAAAAATGACAGATAGAGAGAAAAGAGAGGAGAGGAAGAAAGAAAAGGAGAGAACCGAGTAGACAAGTACAAAGATTGACAAGGAGGAAAGAAGACGAATGAAGAGACTAATATATTATCTGATTCGGACGATAGAGAAACTTATGCCCTCCTTTTATTTGTTTTGGCAAAGGACACTATGATTAAATATATGTTTATAACATAGATCAAATCTTTTAAGAGAGAAATACACATTATGCATTTCATCAAAAGGATGGATAAATTTTTTACAAGGTGATAAGTGCTTGAACATGCATATTTTATACATCATTTGCACTACATCTAGCATGAAAAATCTTATATGTTTAGTACTAAATTGCTACAAAATTGTATTATTTCATTCACTAGGGGATCTAATGCATTTCAGGGCCAAAGAAGCAAATATTGAGGTGATTCGAGGCAGATCAGACTAAAACACAACCTTCATAACATCACCATAGCCTCATCACGGCCATGGTCTGATTCTGCCAGTGTGGAAGACCACAAGAAGATGTCATAGGAGCTACAATTGCCTTCAAATCTAAAATTGTGTATACAATGACCATGGTTATTGCAAATAACGCCAAAACCAGACCATGCCAGAACGCAACAATTAATTAACTTTGATCAAAATAGCCTTCACAACGGCCATTGTGACCCTTATGGCGGACTCAGTTTATAAATAACCCTAGGTTTTACAATTTAGGGGGATTCTTTTGCCAAACTTGTTTAGACCAGGCAGGATTTCTAGAGATTTGTGTGGTTGGAGACGAGGATCAACCTTATTTCAGCGGATTCCAGTGGATTTCTCAAGAGGGAGTCAATGCATATTGATAGTGGAGGGCCCCGTAAAGAGATTCGGCGCCGTCTTGATATCCTTGGGATTTTCTCAATGTCAACAATCGGAGATCTATTGAGGGAGTTAGTTTTATGATTCTTTATTCTTTTATTATGGACTTTATATTCTCCAATCTTTATTCTTTATCCATAGGGCCCCAATTTGAGCGGAACTGTATGCCGATGTACCTAGCTGTTTTCTTGTGAATTCTAACTTTTGTTGGAAATATACTTTTGATTTAATTAATTTTGATTCATTGCTCATTAATTAATGTGTTGATCTTGTGACGAAGAGATTCCAACTGATTACAACACCAATGAATTATTAGATCTATGCATGCACTAAGAGATTAGGTATTGCTAGATTTTTGGATTAGGGTTTGATTATCATTTTAGATATATTCTTGATCCTAAGGTAACATAAGCGGATAGGTGGAGTGGAAGAGATTCCATCTTAAGTTCCTAGTGCTTTTAACCTGGTTGCCAAGAGAATGGGACCAGTAATCCTCTGAATCCCCCAGTCGATCACTAGATAACAGTGTCATAATTGATTTCACATCAGAAGTAACTGCTAAGGGATTTCTCATATGAGTACCCACTCCTTCCAATTGCTCTTCATGAACCTCAATTGTATGTTAATAATTAGTTTGCAAAAGTAGATCTAAGAAACACCATAGATGTTAAGCTATTGATTAAGTGAAAATGAAGTAATCGAAGCCTATCGCCGTTCTTTGAGGAATACGACTCTCGTGCTCACCCACGAGGTGTTACTTAACAACCCATATACTTGCTGTGTTATGCGTACCAAAACATTCGTGTGGTTGGAGTTGTGTCATCACTAGGTCATTGAACTATGGTTTATTTTCACTTTGGTCATTGAAGTTCAATTTGAATCAAAGGATTTGGTTTCATCGAATAATCACCCAATGAATTCCATCCCTTATTTGATTACATGGCCATGGAAAAGTCCAAGTTAAGTCTTCATGACATGTCATTAAGCCTGTTTGGTATACCCACATCACCCAAAAGGGGCAACATCATTCCAAACCCGCAACATCACCCTAACTACACCATATAAGCACCATCTTCATCTTTCTTCATGTTTCATTGATTCACTCTTTCTCCACCATCCCTAAATCTACTATGGAAGCTCCTCCAACGGTAGATGATTCCTGCAAAAATCAGCATGCTGAGCAGTCTCCGCCCAACAGCTGACGCCATTGCGATAATCCTGCCATCAATCGCGCCTCCATACAAATATTGATCAACGGCATCCCCACTTAGGATGACTCAAATCTTATTGAGCTTCTCCCCACCAAGGGATACGAGGTCCATAGCCTCATCCAACACTCCAACTTCAACGGTGCCCACCGCAATCACCTCTACATTAATCCCCACAAATCTATAAACCCAATTATTCAAGTGGCTAACACTTCATTCATTTCAACTTGCATTAGGAATAATCAAATTCATCGAATATAAAGAGTACCATAAGCAATCACCTCTACATTATTCAAGTGTCCGCCGCAATCATCTCTACATTGTTTAAGTAACTGATTCAATTTCCATTCAAACAAAACAAGAAAGATAATTAGTTAGCAAGAACTCTTCAAGGAAAGAATTTAGAAGAATTTACCAACATTTTAACATCACGAATAAAAACAAACTAGCTTCAACTGAATATTAAACAAGCAACTTCATACTTTAACAAAGAGAAATTAAATATGCCTGTTAAGATCACTTTCATAAGGACATACTTAATCTTAGAAACAAAATGATAAAACCAAATCCAAGAATGCAGCGTTTTCAATGAATGTTCTAGAGATGAGAAGTACAAAGAGAAGGAGAAGAATAAGAGTAGGAAGGAAGAAAATGAAAATTGGAAAAGACTGAAAAAAATTATTCCTTGCCTGTTTTCATTCCATTCATCATTATGTTACAACAATTCGTGACACTTGTAACAACCTAACCATTCAGGCATTGTAACAAACATGTGGTGTGCTAGGACAGCCACACACTCAATAACAACCTGTTAAGATCTTTCATTTTTAATGTAGAGGTAAGAAATTTCTTAATTTCATTAATACCAAGAATGTTGGTTCCAAAAGTAAGCATATCATCTACATAAGATAAATAATTACTCCATAATCACTAGTAAACTTAGAATAAATGGATTTATTAGCGGTATTATGCCTAAAAACAAGAGATTTTATTTTTTAACTCAAACCTTTCATGCCATGGTATTGGAGCTTGTTTAAGAAAATATAAAGATTTTACAAGTTTACAAACTTTATGTTCATTTTCCAGAAGAACAAACCCTTTGGATTGTTTCATGTATATTTCTTCTTTTAAAGCTCCAATTAAATTATTTTCAAAAAGTCTGACATGTATAGTTGTACATAAATATTAAAGTTTAAAATCACATTTCATTTTTCCATCAGTTGAATAGATGCATAATTTCCCATGAAGATTACACTTTGTTCTTGAACATAAATATTAAACATATCCTTGTTATTCCAGACATAAATGATAGCACTTGAATCAAGGAGCCATTCAATTTTTTTTGCACTTGGAGCAAGATTCACTTCAGTTATCATGGCCACAAGACCCTTGTCTTCATCAACTATCATGGTGGCCTGACTTATATTGGCTTTAGCCTTTTTCTTTTCTTCATCGATTTCGTATTTACATTCTTTGATTTAGTGTCACTTTTTACTGCAACGATTGCAAATCGTAAAATTTCTGCTTATTTTTCTTGAAAATTTAACTCTTGCCTTTAAATTTGCTCTAAACCTTTTAGATTTGCTTCCAAATTTTTATCCCATTGCATTTACATTTGAATATGTTATAGCATTTTTTTTTCTTTTCAAGAACTTTTATTCCTGCATTTTTGTTTCACACTCAATTTATAGATGAGTTTGAAATTGTTCAAGTGTGAAACTTTTTTGTTGGTGCATACTTTCTTTCTATAATTACTCTAAGTAGCAGGTAATTTGGACAAAATTGCACTAATTTAAAGTGAACTAGAAAATTCACTTTCAAGTCCCTCAATGTGGAAACTAAAAATCTGAAGTTTACGAACTTGATCCATGACCGGATTGTCATCAATTATCTTGAAATCAAAGTAGTTCAAAGCTGTAAATTTATCAGTATTTTTTTATCATTCTAATATTTAGTTTCCAAGGTAGCTCAAATATTAGTCAATAATTCTTTGGTGAAGCAGAGAACATACAAATAATTAATTAAGCAATTTAGAATAAGACCATAACACATTATTTATCTTTTTTAAGTTTCTTATGTTCATCCTTCAAATTATTTGGCTCATCTAGTGTTGGTGGAGGGAGTGGATACAAACTAGAATGCTGAACATAATAAACTTTATGAATAGTGAGATGAAACTTTACTTTGCCCTTCCATCTTGCAAAATTTGTTTCATCAAATTGGTTCAATTTAACAACATCTTTATGCACTAGAAATATCACTGTGGAATCATTGATTAAAGCCATCATTCAAATTTTAAGAATATTATGCTCAAATTGTTAGGAAAATTGAGGGAAGAAATTTTGATGGCTGTGAGTAGTGAGATATATATATATATATATATTAATTTATTTACAACCAAATCTTTACAAATTGAATTTCTAGTTATTAACTTCAATTGATTATTTTATTCTTTTCTTCTTCTTTGGTTCAAATCGAAAATAGAAGAATTTAAGTCGATCCAAAATTCAAAGAAGGTTCATGGCCAAAGGTAAGGATGTCAAAGTTAGAGTTATTTTGGAATGCTCCAGCTATGTCTGAAATGGTATCAATAAAAAATTGCCGGATATTTCTAGATATATTACTCAAAGATTCGACACAATATACCTAATTGATTAGAATTAACAAAATATTTTCACTATTGTCACACACATACAATTCATGGAGAAATAAAGAAATAGATCGACAAGAACATGTGTACGATCTTTCCAAGGGGCAAAAAGAGGAAAGGAAGAACATAACATATATACAACGCTATAACAGCATATATAATCAAATCCTATTCGGTCGGATCTAAATTGAATAAAGAAATAGAATTTTTGAGATAAGGAATAAAAAAAACCCATGGATGAATCAAACATTACAGCATTATAGGGTTTTAGCGGCATTTTATTGGCGGAGTTTTACATAAATGCCGGTTACTATACACCATTTTCATTGTAAAACGCCACAAAAGGTCTTTCTAGTATGGAAGAATTGGACCTTTGTGCCATTTGATGCAAAAACGCTAGTATTAGTTTTGAGAACATCAACGGGGTTTTCTCTAAAATGCCAGGAGAAATGCCGAGAAATGTAATGTTTTAGCGGCGTTTTAATTTACAAACGCCTGGAATTTCTCTGTTTTAGCGGGTTTTTTTGTAAAACACGGGGAATATTTGATTTTAATAATTTTTATTTAAAACGCATCCCTTGATTTGGCGGCGTTTTTTGTATAAAATGCCGGCAAGTTTATTATTTTGCTCCCCCTAATTGCCTTGTTTGTAGGTCATCTTCTCCACTAGGTTCTCAATCTTCTGCGTGCCCAAATTTCCATCGGCGCTTCCAAATCCCCATCCTTTTCTGTTAGCCTCCACATCCAAATCCCCATCGGGCACGCATTTTCTTGTTAGTTCACTGGTACTTGCTGCTCAATCCCACCGTCTCTCTACAGTCCAAATCAAAGGTATCACTCTTCTTTTCTTCATCTTTAAATCTCTATCAAGCTCTATGTATTAATGTTTTTACCTGTGGATATGAGTTTTTTAGGAATTTCTGTGTGATTGATCTCGATTTCATTGCTGGAACGCTCGAATTGCTCTCAGATTGCAGGTGTTCAGCCATTCAAGTATTAATTTCCTTATATTTTTCTTGGATTGTTTATCTCCTTGGTTGTTTTGTTTTGATCATGGAGTTTAGGGAATGAATACTCTTTCTGATCATGTAAAAGATGTGGTTGTGGTTGTTGTTGATGATGTTGCTACTGCTTTTTGTTTTTGTATCTCATTGTATTTTGAGGTATAGCAAGAGATTAGGGTTTTTTAGCTTGTGTTTCTGTGTGAATTTGGAAGTTTGGTTTCATTCTGAGCTAAATTTATGATTTTTTAAATACGAAGATAGATATGCTATTAGTTAAATGTCACAGAGATGATGGAAAGGAGCATGAACGTTTCCTTTCATTTATGAAAAGGATAAGTGTTATTTTTAGTTCTTTCATTTAGATTTCTATGCAGATAATAAGAATTCCTAGTGCCTGGAAGCAATTGGCGAAAATAAGAAGTCTTTGTAAATGATAAGCAAGATTGATTGCCATGTTTACGAGAACAATATCAGGTTTCTCTTTTTTTCCCCATTATGATGTATTAAATTCTTGGTTCCTGTAGAACAAACACAATTAGGAAGAGTCAAGGAGAAATTTTTCGAGTTGAAATCAAAGAAAAAATGAGGATTTCCATGTACAGCCGAGGGCCATAGACTTTGATCTGTCGAATGTGGGTATCTTTCCCGTTTAGATGATTGGATAGTATCGTGAGTTGCAGCATGAAGGTATGTATGAATGTCTCACTGCAGGATGTAAGAGAAAATTTGAAGGTTATTAAAGATGTAAAGAAATATTTATCAAATGCCCTATGAAAATGAAGAAGGTATTGAAGCTGCAATAAAATATCTCATCGTATATGTTCACAAAATATTAGAGTCTTCAATACTTAACAACGTCAAATATGCAAGAAAAAAAAAATAAGATGCCAATAGTTTTAGTCATCATATAAGAATGAAATTGCCTATAAATAATTAATCTTAAGATTGACAAGGCCTATGCTTGTGAAGATCTTTTGATTAGCTTTGACTGACAATAATACAAAGAAACTTTACCTATCACTTCTATTGAAGCTCCTTATAAATTAATTACCTATCCAAGGTTATTTCGTTGATTTAGTCCAGGTTTTTGTTAAGATGAAGTTACTTGTGATCTTGTTCATCTTCTTCTTCTAATATAAGTAAAATTATATTTGAAATTGGTGATCTATACACATTTAAAAAGAAAGAAAAAGAATCACTGCTGATCTATCTTTTCTAGATTGGAATCATTCAATTTTAGATAAAATAATTGTTATCTGTGGAAAAAGGAACAGCATATGGTACTTGTTAGAGCATTCATACTTAAGATCAAGGACTAGTGTACATCATAATTATTTTCTAATAATAATTTAGTGAAAGGGACTCATGAAAAAGGACTTAGATTTTGATATTACATATACAACATTGGTGTGACTTAAATTAGATTTTATAATTCTATATATGTATAGAATTATAAAATCTTAGGATAAGCACAAATGAATACACATCACTCATTTAAGCTTCAAATAAGAGACGGTCTAAAGAAGGAGTTGATTGCTTCCCCGCAAGTGTACGGGATAGCCAAGTAATACCTCATGTGAAGACACAAGGATCGTATTCCATGGGGCTAAGGATCTCCTATTACTCCTTCTCAACCTATTATCTAGCCTAAGATCTTGAGTGATGGAATTTACTCTACTAGGTTCAATTAAAGCTAAATACAAGATTACAAATAAATTAGAGAAAGTAAGCAATGAGCAAGAAAGAAAACCAATGTAATGCAAAGGCCTATGGATGTGGATCCCCTTGAGGGGTCATCATGATACATGGATGAAGAAGAAAAGATGTAAGGGTAATTTGGACCAAAAGATTTCTAGATTACAACAACCCCAATTTCTCGGTGATTGAACCCTAGTCCCATACGAATGTTGATAGGAATTTCTTCCAAATCCACATTCCTATGATTGCAATAAGTACAAGGAAATCTCAAAATAGGGATAAACTCATTATAAGTTCACCCCTAAAACATGGAGGGCTACCAACACCCAATTTCTTGGCCTGTTGATACAAGTATCCCCTTCGTAATCCATTCACGATCTAATACATGCGAGTAGGTCACATCTACATCCATCACTCATAAAAGAACTACGGATTTCTCCTTAGTGTAGCTCTTAGCATGAAAACAATGGATCAAATCTCAAAATGGTGAAGGAGGAGGTAGAAAATGTGCCAAATGATGTTTCCCCCGCTGAAAGAATGCCGAATGATGCATCCTCTAGCCGCGGGTCTCCTTCCTTCAAATAGTTGTTGATCTCCCCTTGAATGATGGTATCTTCTTGCCTTGAGAGCCTTTAACCTTGCCCTTAAATGATCTCCTCGTTTCCTTGCCCTTCTTCTTCTTCCCAAGGTCGCTCAAGGTCTCCCAAGAAGTCTCTCAAAATCTGTCCAGCCAAAAGCCCTCATTCAAACCTAAAAATTTGCATTAATACTCTCCACGGCATACAGACCGTATAAGGGCCGTATGGCCTCCATACGGGCTGTATAGGGGTCGCATGAAATTCTGGGCAGACAGCTTCAAACCGTCCCGCTACTACAGTGTTGCTACAGTAACTTCGCACCGATACCTCTGCTGCAGTAAATCAACTACAGTACTTTAGGGCTGTTTTCTTCTTCTTTTCGCCTAAATGATATCATCGTGTTCTCCATGGCTTTCTTGTGCCCTACAAAGCAAATAGTACATGATTAAGTGCAAAACGGGCATCAAACCTCACAAAATACATGCAAAATGCATACGATATATATAGGAAAATACCTACATTTAGACACCTATTAGGAGTCTTAGTGAAAACGACGCATGAAAGAGTCTTAGTGAAAAGACAAACAAATTTGAATATAATTTCATGTGTAAAGGGTTAATTCTTATAATAATAATTATGAATATTATTATTTGTTGTTGTAATTAGTGCGAGGCAAGCAAATTCAAACTCATTTAGTTTTTTTCCACATTATATTCTTTCTCACATATATATATATATATATATATATATCTCTTAAGGGTACAGTAGGTTGTCCACCTAAAATATAATAATAATAATAAATATTATTATTATTATTATTTTTATTATTATTAAAGTTGTTTGTAAGCATTGTATTAACTTCATTGATGGTAACACAAAGATGGATAAAAGTTGGATGCATAAGTCAATATTGTCTGACGAGTATGCAGAAGGAGTGAAGGCATTTATTGATTTTGCATATGATAAGGGAGGACAACATGATATTTTTTTCCTTGTGTAAAGTGTGTGAATGTTCATTGGCACACGCGAGAAGTAGTGGAAGAACATTTAATGTGTATTGGAATTCTACGGGGTTACACTTGCTGATTCTTCCATGGGGAGCAGGTTCCTTCTTCAACATCTAATTTGGATGACACAATTATAGTGCCTCCGAGCTCCACTCATCCTACTTCAACCTTTCATAGTAGCCATGGTGCCATGGGAGAATTGTTATGTGATGCTTTTAACATTCGTCATGATGTTCATGGGGGCATTGAACATAATATTGGAAATATTGTGAATGATGAAGACGAAGGCCAGGATGGGGCAAGAAAAGAAGAACCTTCTATGGAAGCATCAAAGTTCTACAAGTTACTTGAAGATATGAATGAAAAACTTTATGATGGATCGAAGCATTCCAGGTTGTATTTTTGCATTCGTCTTTTCCACCTAAAATGCATGTGTGGGATGATTAGGAAAGCGCTTGATTACCTAATTGAGTTTTTGAAAGGATTTTTCCTAGTTGTTGCCATTTCTATAAATAGTCATGAATCTAAGAAGGTCGTCAAAGACTTAGGACTTGGTTATGAAAAAATTCATGCTTGCCGTAATGATTGTATACTCTATTGGGATGATAAAGAAAATCAACAAGCTTGTCTTGTTTGCGGCACTTCTCGTTGGTTGTCCACTGAATCTAGCCACTCTTCCAATGATGATGATGAAATGGTTCACAAAAGAGCAGCGAAGGTTTTGTGTTATTTTCCCGTCATCCCAAGATTATAGAGAATATTTATGTCCTCAATAACTTCTGGAGATATGATTTGGCTTACTGATGGTCGTAAAGAAGATGGGTGTCCGAGGCACCTGCTGACGCTGAAGCATGGAAAACATTTGACATGAGATATCCAGACTTTGCTTATGATCCTCGAAATATTAGGCTCGAACTTTCTTCTGATGGTTTTAACCCATTCAAGTTACGAAGTACTTCTTACAGTACTTGGGCGGTGGTGTTGATCCCTTACAATTTGCCACTGTGGAAAGGGATGAAGCAGTCTTCTTCCCTATTATACATGATTATCCTTGGAGTTAAGGAAATGACATTGACATCTACTTGCAACCTCTAATCAAGGAACTGAAGCAACTATGGGTTGGTGTTTAGACATATGATCCATCAAAGAAATAGAATTTCAATTTGCAAGCTGCTCTAATGTGGACAATAAATGTTTTTTTGCTTATGCAATTTTATTTGGTCGGAGCACAAAGGGGAAGTACGCTTGCCTTTGTTGTGGTGCAGAAACATTGGCAAGATGGTTATCCAATGGACAAAAGTTTTGTTATATGGGACATCGGCGGTGGTTAGCAAAAGATCATCCATATAGTCTTCAAAAACATCTATTTGATGGTATCTTCGAGGTACGTGAGGCTCCTCTACCAACAAGTGGGTCAAACATTTTGTTCATGTTAAATGATGTGCAATATAGTTCTGGGAAATGAATGAAAAAGAAGCTAAGAAAATCAAAGACTTGTACCAGCTCGAAGAAAAGACAAAGGCAAGAATCCAATTTTCAAGATGATAATGACATGGATAAGGAAGAAGACGAATCACATGAAGCAAATTTGTCGAAAAAGGGAAGTATATTTTTTATTTAGCATATTGGAAGCATCTTCTTCTGTAGCATAACCTAGATGTGATGCACATCGAAAAGAATGTTTGTAAAAATATTATTGGAACCATTCTTAATGTTGATGGCAAATCGAAGGATAACTTGAAAGCCAGACTTGATTTGGTAGATATGGGAATTCATCATGTTCTTCATTCTAAATATCTTCCTAATGGAAGAACAATGTTGCCTCCTACTATTTATTCAGTGACAAAACGGGAGAAAGATGTGTTTTGCCAAGTTTTGAAGGACATTGAAGTTCTAGATGGTTATTCCTCAAATATATCAAGATGCATCAACCAAAAAGAATGGAAGCTGCATTCTCTAAAATCACATGATCATCATATATTGCTCCATGATTTGCTTCCAATTGCTTTATGCTTATCATCATCAAACCAAGTGATGTGTTTCCATTTCTGAGCTTTGCAATATATTCAAAATTTTATGTGGTAAGGTTCTCAAGGTTGAAAATCTCGACAAACTTCAATACCGAGTAGCGATGGTTTTATGTCAATTAGAGAAGATTTTCCCACCATTTTTCTTCACTATAATGGTCCATTTGGTTATTCACCTTCCATTGCAAGCCAAACTTGATGGACCTGTCCATTACTGATGGATGCATCAAATTGAACGGTAACATTTTCTACTATAGACTTAGTTATAATTAGTAAGAATTAAATTTATTTTTTTGGTGATACGACATACATGTTTTAGGTTCTTATTGAAGTTAAAGAATTATGTGTGCAACAAGAGATATCCTTAAGGTTCTATTGCGGAAGGTTATTTGGCAAAGGAATGTGTGACTTTTTGTTCCCGATATTTGGATTATGTTGAAACAATATTTGATAAACCCTCCAAGAAATTTGGGAGAAGTTCGTGATGAAGTACTCGGGGGACCTTATTTATTTCATAGTCATGGACAACAAATAGGCAAATTTGAAGTAGCAAAATTAGATGCTAAATCATTGGCACAAGCACATCGATATGTCTTACTACACCATGACGGTGCTGTCACACTGCAATCGTAAGTGAAGCATTTTCATGTCTTTTACTTCGTATGCCATAAGTTAAAAATTTGTATTGCAATTAATTGTAGTGAATATAAGAATATCCTGAGACAGCAAATGCGTTGTCGTCGTTCAACCACTTGTGATGTTGATATACAATTCAGTAAGACCTTTCATGAATGGTTGGAGGAAGTTGTAAATGCTAAAAATTAGAATCATAATTCTCCATGAATTTCTCAAATTTTAATTCCATATATATATTGACACAATTTCTTAGGTTTCTCATGGAAGAGATGTAACCAAAGAAGTTACGTTCCTTGCACAAGGACCAAACCCAATTGTTAAGCGATACAAAGGATATATCATCGATAGATTTTGCTTCCATATCAAATTCTATGAGAGACTAAGGAGAACTCAAAATTCCGGATGCCTTGTTAATTCTTCAACAATGAGTTATGCTAGCGAAAGTTATGCTAACCCCGTGCAAGGAAATGTTGACTATTATGGGATTTTGAATGACATTATTGAGCTAGATTACTTTCAAAAATTCGAAGTTGTGTTGTTTCGATGTGATTGGGCTGATGTTACTAATAGTCGAGGTATCAAGAAAGATAAATATGGATTTACCATGGTGAATTTTTCTAGATTAATCGACACCGGTGCTCATGTCATTGATGAGCCTTATGTATTTTCATCACAAGTGAAGCAAGTATTCTACAGAAAAGACCTCACTGAATTTTGATGGTATGTTGTGATATTCAATCAAGCTAGGGAAGTGTATGACATGGGCGATGAATCAATAGCAAGTGGTCCTTGAACTGATTGTTTTCCTACTACTAGTGAAAGGATTTTATCTTCTAATGATGATGAGCAATGGGTTTGTGAAGATGTCAATGAGGATGTATGTGCAACTTAATGATCATAACACATTGGTTCATATTTATATGATGAGGTACAATTTGCCAAATTCAAAATTTCTAGTGTGAGTTTTATGTACTCTTTCGTAACGGATAATTTATTTGCCAATCTATCTCATATTCATAATTTATATTTTTAGATGTAGTAGTTCATATTTCAATGAATTTTGTCATCACAATATGTGTTCCTAGCATTGTAGTGCTCTTACTTCTGCTGATTGTGGTGCCATCTTGTCATTTTAATTCTTGAATTAGGCTTAGATCAAATAGCCATCTTGTCTGTTCTATTCTGGGTTACTTGGCCATTGGTATCTTATTATTTTTTGTTTGCGTTGTTAAGTTTTCTTTCATCAGTGTGTAACAATTTAATCTCATTATTTTTCTTATGTTATTAGCCTAGGGCATTGAATGAAGCAGTTGGTGTGAAATCTATTTTTAAGGCTTGGGAGAGTCGGTTGGAAAATACAGAGGTATTTGTCACACTTAAAATTTTACTACATTTTTCTGCATCTCAATCTTGAATATATTTGACCTAGAGCATGCAATCATTTTATAGTTGTCTCCCAATATGTTGATCGACATTGATATGCTTTTTAACATTTTATGGTCTGGAATTATGTACACAGTTTTACCTTTGCAATTGTATTACATGGCTCATGCTGAATATAGTCATGGCATCAATTGAAAGATGTGTTCTGATTGCATTCAGTTTGCATTCAGTAAACACAAGTTCTTTGACTTCTCTGGTGCTTCAAAGGTTAACATTCTATTGTCTAGTACTTGCTGCCTTAAACTTCATTTCTCTATCTCTTCATTTGCTTTTGCTTGTAGAAACCGAATTGTTCTGATTTCTTATGCTCAATTCTCCCAGTCTAATTCTGCAGCAAATTCTCACATTTTAAAGGTAAACTATTTTGCCCATATTTCAGTTGATTAGTGTCCTAGATTAGCTACGTGTGAAAACAATCATCTGATTGATTGACAGTCCGGTATTTCAAGCTTGGAAATAGGAAAAGTTTTAAATTTTATACTTTTCTCCTTTGTGTGTTATTATTTTTTTGTTTTATTCTAATATTTATTCTTTTTGGGGAAAGCTTCACATGGTTTTCTTTGAATTTTAAAGACTTGTTCGTTTTCATGGTTTTCAATAACTGCAGGAACTAAGAGCCTTGAGCTCTCAACTTCTCCGTGCTACAGATCAATGTGAGACTGCATTTCTTAAGTCTAAACATAGGAAAAAGTAAGCTCTTTTAGTTATTAATTGATTCCATGCTACATTTCTCTTGAAATAAATATAGCTAATTTTAATTCTTTTATTTGTCTTAGATCAAACAGCTATCATATCTGTTCTATTTTGGGTTACTTGGCTATTGGTATCTTATTTGTTTTTTTGTTTGTGTTGTTAAGTTTTCTTTCATCCGTGTGTAACAATTTAATCTCATTGTTTTTCTTATGTTGTTCGCCTAGGGCATTGAATAAAGCAACTATAAAATCTGTTTTTAAGCCTTGGGAGTGTCGGTCGAAAAATACAGAGGTATTTGTCACACATCCAACATATTATTTTCAACTTTAGCGGTGTTTTAACTTATTAAACGCCGCTAAATGGCAGTGTTTGTTCTTAAAAACGCCGCTCCTTCAGCGACGTTAGAATTGCTAGCGTTTGCTCTGGCGTTTCGCAAATGCGCCATTGAGTGATTTAGTGGTGTTTATAAACACCGCCAAAGGTCAATAAAAACGCCGGGGAAGACCTAATATGTTGTAGTGAAAGCAACCTTTTCGTAAATCTAAGTGATATTTCTATAGGCGTATGCACCCAAGGTCGGAAGATCAAAGCAATTATAGAAACACGAGTTTAATTAGTCAATTTATTAGTGAGCGAGGAAAAATTTATCTAAACATATCAATAGATTGACCTTGAAACAACAACGATTAATTACTATTGCTATAAAACAAGCTCGTATTTTATCTTTGTTACCTTTTCTTAATAATGAGAAACAATTTGAGAGAGTCGAGTCGATCCCTCGAACTACTGGTCCTAGAACCAGAAATAAATAGGCATACCCCTCAATTGACTCAAAACTCTCAAGCATCAAATTGCTGTTTTGTTAAGAAAAAGGAATTCTTGTATTGAAAGATTTCGTTCATTCCTACTACTTATACTTATCTTATAAGTATCTTATAATTTATTTTCATTCTATCTTCCCGGAGTTCATTCTCCGGGGACTTTTTTTTCAATCATTCCTGTATATTACTAAATAATCTCTTTTATTTGAGAGATCTTATTCGAAATCATGTAAAGACAATTTTGATTCTCTATAGCTATTTGCGCAAGTATTTTACGGTTAAGAAGCAATTGCCTCTTGTACAGATTGTGTATGAATTTATTATAACTATAGAATACCCCGTTGTCGCGAGTTACTGCATTTATACGAGTGATCCACAAACGACGAAAATCCCTCTTTTGCCTGTCTCTATCTCGATGAGAAGAAACTAAGGCTCTCATTTTTTGTTGAGTAGTTGTTCGAGTAAGTCTTGAATGAGCCCCCCTAAAAGTTGATGCAAATAAACGAATTTTTATTCGACGTCTCCGAGCTGTATATCCTCGTCTAACTCTGGTCATTGAATCAAATTAAACTTTAATGAATAACTAATTGATTTCTCTTCATTCAGTCATTCTTTTTTCCCTCCTCCGTTCGATTAATAACAAAGCGGATTATTCCAGTATATAAAAAAGAAATTCCCATGGCTTTTGCTACTATGACCTTCCCAACCACGATTTTTTATTCCTTCCAGACATTTGACCTGGAAATAAGAAATTATGCCGACACTAAAAAAAATAGTGAGTTTCATCGTTTCTATGGTTACTTCTTAAACGGTTAGGTACTTTCTATACACCGGAGCCCCTTCTATCATTTAATCAAATATTATTGTGAACTTGTATAGTTCACACCCTTTGGCTCTACCCATCAATTATACAGTAATATATCTTTTCACAATAAGAGTTATCCATATAGTAACGGTATTTAATTATGAAAGTTGGCTAAGTAGCTGACCCTATTAGTCCGTTCTTTCAAGAATAAGAGCATAATCAATAGCATTTCCTCCGCTTAATGGATAACCATTTGCTACCAATGGATAATTGCTTCTCATCTCAAATCGAATTGATTGGATTTGCACCAATGGAAACCAAAAATTCTATACACAAGGAATATGATGGATCTTCCTTTTTAGTTTTAGATAGTATATATATATATATATATATATGTATCAAAGGGAGTCTTGTTTGTTATTTATCTAAATTAAAATTTTATAGCGACCTTAGTGCTTATGTTTGACAATTAAAATTGGATTAACCAATTAGTTATCCGCGACCCATGGAAAGATAAAGATGAGCATATTTAGCACTTTTATTTTTCAAAAAACTACTTGTGTAAACAAATTATTTAACAAGCATGGATTATAAGCATTACACAAAAGAATGGTCAACGATGATATAATCAATTGTAAGAAATAGTTGTTGGACTAACCGAACATATGAGGTAATATCCTAATTATTATAATTTTATAGTTTTTTTAGAGAATAATTGATAATGCACATTGTGGCGCATGGCAATAAGTGTATTAGTCCACGTTGAATACGCCAAGGGTGTACCCGATGTGTTTTTTTTTTTTGGAAGCATACCTCACATCCTTACTTTGCACCCCTGGGGATATGATCCCTGTTCGCATACAAACTAATGGTCCCTTTGTGCCATTAGACCATCAAGCAATTAGCTTAGAATTATACTTCTTCTTCAAAAATATTTAAACTTTCATAATTAATTTAAAAATTAAAACTCATTTGATAGTTGTTGAGACAGGTAAATTGGTCACCTTATTGTCCTCATAATAAAATACACATCAATAACTTTTGTTTTAAATTTACTGTTTCCTAATTTACTGAGCAAAGCTTATGATAAAAACCCAAGAGGAATAGCACCATTTTTTTCTGCACTTTTTTTTTCACATTTGTGAAATTACCCTCACAAAGCTAAAAAATATATTTAAGTTATATTTTCGCACACGTAAAACATTTTTTTAAGAAAAATATGGAGATATACATAATTACAAATCTACAATGAAATGAAGGAATTTTTTTCTCTAATTTTAAAATTAATCGAGATACTGAAAGGAAAAATAAAAACCAACAATTTATATCAAATTACTAACGAAACTAATTAATTTGAAATAAAAATATTGTTTTCATAAAAACAAAATAAATTTATATCAATTTGTTAAACAACTAATTAATATTTAAGAATATTAATTATAGAATAAATGTAAATCATTAATTAAAACAACTAGCATTTAATTAATCAAAACTAATAATATATATTTTTTATCCATAGCAAATTAAATTTAAGACTTAATTTACATTCAATCTCAACTAATTGTAACCCTATCAAAAGAATATCCATGTGTTCCTTTAAACTTCTCATGCAATTTTCATTTCTCATGTCTTCAAGAAATTATGTAGCATGGCCATTGATATATTATGTGTGTGTGAAGTTGTTTATTCGCAAATCTTAATGTTTAAAGGTATGAAAATTTAATATTTCTTAAATTAATTTATATAAAAATTGGTATATTAGAGTAAGTCAATTATTGATATATCGGAGAAAATAAGCCTTACTTTTTGTCTCATAAATTGATATATTAGCAAACAACACCTATAAGTTGTGTAATGGTGTGTAGTGTGAAAATGGAAGTTTATTAAGTTGGTTAGTTCGTTAGCCACATAAAACAGTTAATGAGTTAATGAGTAGGAGAGTTGTCAATGGTTGGGTGTGGTTAATTAGTGGTCGCTAAGTTGGAGGCTTGTGATTCATCATTAGAGGTTGAGAATTAATTACAGCCAAACAATTTATTGAAAAATGATGCACCTAGTAAAGATGAAACACTAGTAAAGATATCAGTAATAGTAAAAGCAAAAGGTTGAAACAGTAATCATAATAGTAACGGTGAAAAGAATACCAATTTCCTAGATTTCTTCAATGGCTACACTAGTAAAGATGATTGTTATATACAAAATTTCTAAGTTGCCCATGTATGTCATAACAAAATATCAGACACTGTACAAGTCCATGGTCTATTTGTATAAATATATTTGATGAGGTCTATTTGTATTCTTAGTTGCCTAAGTCAAGAAGCTAGTACATGATAAAGGTGCAAGATGGGCCGGCCTAACTAGGCACGGCTCGGGAAAGGTGTGGCCCGAGCACTTTACATGCTCAGGCCGACACGGCTCGACTTGTAATCATGCCGGGCCAGCAGGGACCACCGTAATGGGGGTTGCCCAGGAGCTAGGTTAGGTCGTGTCGACCCCTTTTTTTCATTTTAAACTTTAAATTGAAGTCGTGGGCTGAGCCAGAGGTCACTTTTCCCGAAGGTTGGTTTTTCCCTCTCTCGCCCAATCATCGTACCTAAGGAATTTTTTAAAAAAAAATCTAAGTATCTTCAAATGTAAGTTTCTTGATTGTAATATATATATATACAACATATTTACATTAAATGCAATTGAACCCAAGTAAAAAATAATTGTACCAAAATTGTAGAAAAATTAATTTAAAAATATGCAATTAGTGATTCACTATTTCATTACCACATCACGAACATAATTTGAAAACAATCTAAACCATCTTGCCATCAGTGAGGTGAAAAGCTCACAATAAAGCATCATCCAACATTCTTATCCAACCTTATCTTTCATCCATCAACAACCTTCTCTTTCCAATCAACATTTCCAAATGTCACAGAAAATTCTCTCTATGTATTAGCACCCAAAGACCAAACAATTCACAAGCATAAACAAAACATTCATCTACAACCCAAGATGCTTCATCCCACCAGCAACACTGCTAGCCGACATCATATGATGGTCGGATGAAGCCGCAGATAGCTCCTTATTGAACTACACCAATGAGATAAATTCAATACATGAACTAAAAATCTGAAAAACAGGAGTTAGGGCAAAGGGGGAAAAAAAGGGTGGGGGTGGGGAATGGTAGACCCCCTATCTATGAGTGATCAAAGGGATGTGATTCTTGAGTCATGGGACCTCGAAAGGGTAGTGGAGAGCTTGGTGAGGCCGAGCCTTTCTAGTGTTGCGGCG